>NC_049985.1:10205950-10211809 GCF_000003815.2 Branchiostoma floridae | reverse complement strand
TCGCCCAGTTTTCGTCGGATTTTGACCCTGTCCCAATGAAATGGGGGCCGTAGTTCTGTTACTGTTTAACACGGGTGCAAATATTGAGCTTTAAAACACTGCATCGTATAAAACCTCAATGAAAGCTTGGGGTTAAATTTATAATTTATAGTGTGCGTGTTGTATTTGAAATTAAAGACCTCGCTTCTTTGCGTGCGTGCAGTGTGCTTAATATCACACACAGAATCAAATGTCATTTGTATCTACAGCTGCCTCAATCTTAATTGCCATCTTAAGAGATAAAATGCCAGCTTTTTATAGTCAAAAGGCAAAGGGCACTATGCGCAGAAGTTAAGGATATTGCTTTATGGATCTGTAAAATTGCAAATAGAAATTAGTTGGGACAGATAATCCTGAGGTGAAAAAACAAGGTCTGAGGGGGAAGTCGTGGTAGACACAACTTTAGGGTTTTTCGTGATTCAATTTGAATTAAAGTTTTCCTCTTAGATCCCAGTTTTCATCTTTGCTGCTCAAATTTTGCTTTAAAATGCATTAGGACCAACAGAAGAAATTGGCTTTGCACAACTGCTACAACTATGGAATACTGTCCAGAATGTTACATGAGATAAGGACCGCCATCGGTACTAACTGACTAACATTTTACTTATCTTCGTTTCCTGGAAAAAACATCAAAGCCACCAACAGCCAGATGGAAGCTTTTTAGCTAAAAGCAAAGTTGGTCGAAGCACAGAAATCCACATACCAGTATCCTGTTACATGCTATTGATGTAATATTTTCAGAATAAATGTTGTGCATCAGTGCATGCCATCAGCCTTGCATAACCACATCACTTTGAAATGGAACTCAGTTCCCCACTAATGCATCTTGTATGCACCGCTCTTTTGATTTTACTGTTAGCAGACTTTCTGTCAGCTGCCTCATTCAAGGCAGCAGTCCATAATTTAGTTCACGCAAAACTCTGTTATGTACTTTGTACTATGTACTTTGTGACAAAGTGATGACTGCTTCCTTTTTTCTTACAGAGCTCCTCTAAGCATAGCAAACTTGTGTAATGTGTAATACATATCTCAAAGTACAATGCAATGTAACTGTTTGACTCTACCAGCATGCAAGGCCAGTCCAATCTATTTCCCTTGCTCTCATACATTTTAACATAAAGACTTAGCAAGAGAACAAGGCAAAAAGAGGACTGAAAAGAGAACTATGACTATATTAACTTCATCGTACAGTGCTACATTGATAAAGGTACTGTAACTGACTTTCCCCTTCTATACAAGCATCGTCTTAAGTTCTTTTAAAAATCCCATAACCAATAAATCAAACTGCTTGAACCCAAAAGTTGATTGATATTACTTTTGAAAAACTTGGCATAGCTGTATGTGCAACAGGCATTCAAGCTATACCGGACCTGCCTGCGCATTTCCACGAAGTCCCCCCAGAGATGGATGAACTCGGATCAGCTGATCTATACATGCCAGTCACGTATGTCAGTCAGAGAAACGTTACTGTTGGGTAGAATGTTCATAACACACAGGTGATAAACTCAGCCCCCAACACCTGATAGCTAATTATTCCCCAATTTCTCCCAGGCCTGTTGTAAATGAAGTCATTCTTTAATACAGGATGTCTCGCAGCGTTTGACAGATAAAGCCATATTAATGAAGTTACAAAACTGACATGCTCCTATGATTACTGAGTATGGAGGTATCAGCTACATGGCTGTAGGGTATATATGGAATTTGGGGGCAGGGGCTGTGAAGTTGAACTAAAAACGAGAAGGCAAAAGTAGTAGGCACACTTTGTTAAGAAGCTGACATTGATTTAGATCTGTTGAGAAGTCAATGAACAGTAACACCAACATTGACGTAAAGTGCAAACGTACCAAATTCTTCATCTTTTATGCTAGGTGTAACTTTTATAAAAATTTTATGCACTATTAGCTAGACTTGACCTTGTTTACTGAGTTTATTTCATGTAGCAAATGTTACAATATTCCAACTTCCCAACTTTTCATTAGGACAATCACTGTTATGGTAGCTATCTTTGTTCCTGGAGATTAGGCCTTGTGAGGACCAGCTACATCCCTGAGGAGGGGGTTTAACACTAATATAGTAATAACCAGTAATTCACCCTTCAGCCTTTTCACATCACTAATTTCATCTCCAGCTTTTTCCTCCAGTCTGACGAAGTAGTATAAACAGATTAGCTAAAGCTACATGTACACCTCCCACGGGACAGCCTGGGGTTGCTCAAGTTTTACAATATACTTAATGACAGTGTAGATGTCAAATAAACAATGTTTATTACACAAATATCAGATTTCCCCCCAGGGGCGTAGACAGAAACTTCATTTCAACTCTGCTGGAATGCTCAGTGGAAATCGGTTATCTTATTTTTTAACCTTCCCACTGCCAAGGAAGCCTTTTGGTACCAGAAATGTTTGGCAGGGTAAGGCTGCAAGGGAGGAGGTTAACTTTGTACGTCATCTTCGCACGTCATCTAGAGGGAAAAACAAGTCTGGGAACCATCAGATAAAATGATTGTCATCTTTGTTATGTATGACGATGAGTGTTTACCAGAAGAAAAAGTACGAGGTTATGATTGGGACTTAACTGTCATCCTACAATGATCAAATTGTTCAAAAGGGGACTTGTGTGGGCTAAGAATAAGTATGTTACAGTTCCTTGTTACTTTTGCTGGTTTGAGTTTATAGCCATGGCAGCACCCTGGTGTGGTTCTGTGCAGGTACGAGGTTTTGTTAGGTTCATATGTGAAGGAACCCGTGTCCTGTTTGCTGAACATTGCTGAAAGGCAGGCCCCCATCCTTCTCTTATTGAACCTTCTATATGAACATAGCATGATGGATAGGTGTGCGCTATCTGTCTGCCTGGCTACCTGTCCAACAGTGAGAACCGATTACACCAAATGAGATTTCAGTCTAGACTGGGAGGGACGAGAGTTTTAATTTGTGAAACCTTTGTTGTACTCTATTACAGGACTGTGTCTAACGCCTGATGGGGCAGGAGCAATAACGCTGACTTGACACCCAGTCAAAACATTAATAAACTTCGCACTCGGTCCCAGATGAGGCCAGGCAAGTGTTGTTTTTGCGATTACTTCTTGGATACCAAGAGTGAGATACTATATCAAGGTTATCACACCTTGACCTAGTTTGGATAATGGGTAGCTTCAAGGTTTTCTACAAAATCCATTAAACAGGGTCTATTGATTTTTTTGTGAGTAACCGGATCCCCAATTAATCAACGCCTACAGCTTTTATCTATCATACCTGGTTCAATGCTGAATTGATAGAACTACTATTCTACAGTTTAAAACAACAAAACACCAATTCACATCATGTTATCACTGATTATTTAGACAATCCAACTTTGTGAGTGTGGTTTTCATGAAACTACAGCTGGGGTGTATCACCATAAATCACTGCTGCCTTGCTAAAGTTTCAATATCATGTTCCTATATTTATACCTTCAATTTCCTTTCAAACCACACTAACAAGCAAGGCAAGTGCATAACCTTCCTGTCTGGTACACCCTGCTTACTCGAGTGTACCACCTGGGCCATCTCAACACCTCAGTCATTTCCTGGCAATTGAAGCTGACCTACAAAGTTGGTATCCAGACTCCTTCCTGTACCAGGTCAGCTAATACTCCAGTCATTTCTCTTGACAGAATTAGAACAGTGACATGGAAAGTGATCTTGATAAAACCCCTGTTCTGTGTCACCAGCTGATCATGAGGATTGTGATCTGTTTTTCACATCATGGGAGACTTAAATCTAATTTCAATGCTAATTGGCACTGACACTGAGAGGGCTGACATTAGTAGGTGTTCCTTGCATACCGAGAGTTCAAGCTGAGAAATGCAGACAAGGCATGATTCATATATGTGTACAGACATGTGTTCATGAGTTGCATTTCAAGTGCCAATAAATATATAGTATTGAACTGAATGGGTGCAACGGATAGCAGCGGACAGAAAAGTGTGGAGAACAATGACGTCCTGCCTCAGCGAAGACTGATATGCAGCGAGGACGAAGATGATGATTGAACTAAAACGGTCACTTCTTGTCAGTCCCTTGGATTTTTCCCATTGACCTATTAAAGCATTAAGAAATAGTCTGTAGCGGTCACACGACAAGTTTGTCTGTATAATGCTAAAGGACTACATGTATATCACTGTACAAAGTTGTGGTCCATTGTGCTGCATGAGTTTTCAAAACACAGTCACTGTGGTAATTTATAATGGCCACTTTGGGTCATAGGATGGGCAAGGTGAGGTGAGATGAGGTAACGTTAGGTGAGGTGAGGTAAAACATTTAATTGCAGCATTTTTATTCACTTAGCACCTTGTGAATCAAACTGACAGCTAGGTTGCCCCGTTGCCCCTCAGGCTGCTGTTGACCCTTTGTAAACTTGACCCACGAGGTCTCCACTCTCACCTCACGTACTGACCACCCTCATGGATAATTGACAGGTCTGGTACTTCATTGTCACAGGATCTTCTTCAGCACATCCCTCTACAAGTACATTAATGCCACACCTCTCAAACAAAATTTAAAGAGGTTTAGGTTAAGTATTGGACACATATATAAACCAAATTGATGGCTGGCAAGGCCATGCCAATTCCAATTCTTGGTTCTTGTATCAAAGAAGTAATCATCCTTGACTGGAAGATCACCATAAAAACAGAACCTGAGCGCCAGGTGCCTTGGTGCACTCAGTATCAGGATTATAATCAGATTTAAGTTTTTGCAGTGTTCTGTATTCCTTTTGACAGTTACACATTAGTTCTTTAAAATATCTCTTAAAATGAATTGGTAATACCAACAATGATAGATGCTGTAATAAAAAAGAATAATTAATACAATTGGACTTGATATTTCTATCATCTTTCAAATCCATCTTACTATTGAGTCATGAAAATTTTACTGACTGAAAGTCACTTCAGTCCCACTGTCTACACAGAATTCTAATTTCTTTGCATTCCACCATTGATTTGACTGTCTCATAGTTATGAACTTATGATTACAATCTGTAGACCAACAGTATGCTATTCTTGGCCTTTTCTTGTGCTTCAAATTTGCCCACAAGGTTATCAGTATATGGAACATCAACTTCACTTGTGGATAACATCTGAGTCCTTTAAAGCCATAGGGTATTCTAGGTGAATGCACTGTGAACAAACTTATTCAAAACTTGCAGACTAAAGACAAGTTACAAGTCTGGAGGTGGGTTGAACTGGGCAGGCAACTTCTGGGTTTCTAGGAAACCAGTATTAGAGCCTTCTACGAGCTTAGTGGGTTTGAGGAAAAAGAGAAGACCAGTATTCAGGCCTCCTACAGGTTCAATAAAACCTGCTTTGTTACAGGGTTGTTAGAACATCTGCTTTTATGCCTATTCCCATTTGTACAAGTCCTGCATTCTTGGGGGTTCCATCCTTAAAACTGCCTTTTACTCACTGATGGCCTGAACCCTGGGCTGTATCTGCCCATAAAATTTATTTGAGCAGACCTCCCAGGTCGTTATGGGAGAGACAACCTGGGCTGGGCCTTGAAAAATCAATTCGACACAAAGAAATGGCCCAGTTCTCTGACTTAAAATTGGGACTGGGGAAAGGCCTGCTTGAACCGTCCCTGTCCTTGGTGCTGAATAACATTCTGGGAGAGCAGAGATACCATACAAAGATATAGTAACTTGTTATTCCATCCTGAATCATGCTCAGAACAACAAAATTCCAACAACCCATAACATCACTCAACAACCAAAAATTCATCAGACAGAAAATGATGACTCAACTTCAAAAGAAAATAAAAGCTGGACTATTTGAAATATAGCACGC
>NC_049985.1:10204205-10205850 GCF_000003815.2 Branchiostoma floridae | reverse complement strand
AAATCCACAAATTCAGTTGTTTAAAAAACAGAAATCTTGATGATAAGATTCTGACGGAACTTTTCCCTAGGCCAAGTTTTATATACAAACCTCTGACCACATAAGTCCTCCTGACAGTAAGAGTGATTTCCCTTTGGTACCCGAGTCCATCCCTCAGGTAAGTAAATAAATTCCAACTTGATAAAAAATTCAATATTCCATTTTCTCTGAGACGGAGTCTTGTACCACCATTTTGACTCAAAGCATCTGCGTCTCTGGACCTTCTTGGTATTGACTTGAAGGATGGCTCAAGGACATCGACAAATTACAAATACACTACTTGTGGGGATAATGTTGTTTTAGTAATACTATTCACAAGTATTTAGAATTCACAAGACACTGATTGGAGACGTAACAGCAGAGTGAACCTGTTTTCTTTTCCTGTCTTAGATACATGTAGTCTGAAATTATAGTTTTCCTGAAGTATAGTCAGTTCTGGATTCTTTCTGATGAACAACATCTTTAAACAGTTAGTTTTCAGAAATGAGAGAAAGTTCTGTGGACTTAACAATCATTACCATTCTTTGAAGTAATAAGCTTCATCTCTCATCCAGGTAAGACTAGCACATCCCTTCCATTTGTCATTGTCTACAGGATGATTTACTAAACCAAGGGAAATGTCCCTGGAGCCTACAGAACCTACTTCTACAATTTACAAAGCCATCTTGTTTGGGAACTCTTCAGGCCAAGCCAAATTTGATTTCTTGATTCTTGGATGTAAATTTAAAGTAGAGCCCAGCAATCATAGCAAGCACAGATATAGTGACCATGACCAAAGCAAATGTACTGTTCTTCAGCATCTTGTAAACTATTTTCATAATTCAGCTAGTTTAATACTTTGAGTAGTTTTGGAAGAATAGGGATCACTACTTTGAGTTCACTGTCTTGTAGCTCTTAATCCTTATCACTATGGCAGGCCTTCGGCTAGTTGGGAAGCCTTGCAATTCGCTGCATGTAATACAGCACCAGAACCAATAAATGAATCCCTTAGCTCAATATTGAATTTCTCCCGCCTTACTAACTTTCAGGCAATGTCAGCATATACAAGTTGAGGTTCACTCTGCTCACAAGTGAATTACCGTTTCAAAGGGACCCTTCTACAAATTGCAGAAAACTAGATGAAAAGACTCTACCCTGTGGCAACCTAATCTAAAATTAAACATAGAGGACAGTGTGGTCCCATATTGCACAGAAACTGAAGGCATCTGCCTCTGTGGGCAGCTCATCAGAGCGTCAGAGTCTGGCCAAGAAGCCAGTCCATTTGTAAACTTGGCGGCCAACTGTCTGGATGAATCATGAGGGGCCTGAGGAATAAGAAATGATGGACGGCCGACGTGCTGGGTTTGCTTCCATCAGATCAGAGAATAGATGCAACTAAAGCCAACATGGGGCAAGCTTTGATGGTCTTAATGGCATATTAAGCAAATTTTCATTGTCCTAAAAGAGAGGAGGTACCATAGGGAATCAGAAATGGGTTGAATGACCATTCTGAACTGTTTAAAAAAGACATACAGATAACAAAATATTGAATGCTGTAGGCTTTGTAGGTTTTGTTGTAACTTTTTCATGGTTTAACACTGAGCTATCATCTATATACAATCTAAAG
>NC_049985.1:10005725-10012079 GCF_000003815.2 Branchiostoma floridae | reverse complement strand
ACAATGGAAAATTGTGGATAATACTGGTACTCCGTCAAACGCCCATTTTTGGTAGACTTTTTGGATAATTTTGAATATTGATAACGTTCTAACGGTAGGCTATAAGGGTGATCAAAAAGGTTTTATTTAACCTCCTTGGGATGATAGTGTGCACGAGGCTGGAATAATGACGTGTTTCAAAGGAATGAATCAATGATTGTAGCTGAACACATCTAATTTTAGTCCCCAGAGTCGTTTCATAGAATTATGAATATCTGAACGCCACCCCATTAGCCGGTTCCTGTAGCGTGACAGATAATCACCAAAACATACCGTTCAGATCTTCGGGGGCAAAATCGTAACAGTTTCTACTCGCCCAATTGGATATGAGATCTTGGGGACCTGTCAGTTCACATCAACAAATATCTAATTAGAGGTGTCTGCCGGTGAGCTTATCATATTATTCTGAATACACAGGAAATTGATAGCCAGGCACCCTCCTGTGATATTAGATTGGCCTACACACAAACAAGGTTACAATAACTTACATCATTACGTGTACAACGGGTAACTACCTACGGTACCTGTATCATGAAGTCTACTGTAAAGGCAAGGAGGTTAGAAATGGTAAAGGACGTGCCTGCCATGCCCTGTGGCACACGGGACTGATGTCCAAGCAGATCCTCGGGGTGAAATTGTACCGAGTATCAAAGCTGTATAGCCGGCTAAGGGAGTCAACTACGATACTATACATTACGTCACCGTGAATCTGGTTGGAGATTAATGGACACAAGTCTCCGCTAGCCTCCACCAGGCCTTCCTACGGGGCATGCAATGGGATCTCTTAGACAAATGAATGAACTTTATTGCACGACATTTGTACACGGTAGACATTCGTACCCTTTTGCTGAATTCTACCGTCACTACCGCGACCGTAGTAAGGTCTGATGGTGGAGGCTATCCCAGAGTCAGCCCGCAGGAAGGTTACATCTCCATTTCCGGACTCGCTAACAACACTGAAACTCTGAGGTTGGTGGGGAAGATTGCAACCTTCTTCTAGCATTTGACCTCATGTGTTCACTTTTCGCCGTAATCGGGTGCGACCCGCAGAAGAAAAAAACGGTAGAAAAGTTACAATCTTCCCCACCGACATGTGTTCGGAAAGTAATTAGTGCTGGACTAAAGCTTCCAACAAAACAAGTTGCACTGTATGTCCGGTGAATTTTACATTTGCTCCTAAAACTTCGGCATTTCTGTCAGTGCGCCAAATACGCGGATTAACAGCTGAAGTACAGGCCATTAGTGAAGAACCCTGTACCAGCAACTCATCATCCTACATAAAATGTGTTCTTCGGCTTGTTGTCCTTTTTTGTACGTCCAACTCTGATTGTTTTGTTCGTAATGCTCGTTAATACTGTTGTGGGCAAAAAACAAAAGACAATGGAAAATTGTGATAATACTGGTACTCCGTCAAACGCCCATTTTTGGTAGACTTTTTGGATAATTTTGAATATTGATAACGTTCTAACGGTAGGCTATAAGGGTGATCAAAAAGGTTTTATTTAACCTCCTTGGGATGATAGTGTGCACGAGGCTGGAATAATGACGTGTTTCAAAGGAATGAATCAATGATTGTAGCTGAACACATCTAATTTTAGTCCCCAGAGTCGTTTCATAGAATTATGAATATCTGAACGCCACCCCATTAGCCGGTTCCTGTAGCGTGACAGATAATCACCAAAACATACCGTTCAGATCTTCGGGGGCAAAATCGTAACAGTTTCTACTCGCCCAATTGGATATGAGATCTTGGGGACCTGTCAGTTCACATCAACAAATATCTAATTAGAGGTGTCTGCCGGTGAGCTTATCATATTATTCTGAATACACAGGAAATTGATAGCCAGGCACCCTCCTGTGATATTAGATTGGCCTACACACAAACAAGGTTACAATAACTTACATCATTACGTGTACAACGGGTAACTACCTACGGTACCTGTATCATGAAGTCTACTGTAAAGGCAAGGAGGTTAGAAATGGTAAAGGACGTGCCTGCCATGCCCTGTGGCACACGGGACTGATGTCCAAGCAGATCCTCGGGGTGAAATTGTACCGAGTTCTCATCTGACTTTCTGATCGCTGTCACGACTTTGTTCCCGAAGATCTGCGTGGTAAGAGTCGGGAAAAAAAACGTCTATCGCTAGCGCGCTAAAGGCAGACGCAGAAACTGTGAGAAAGGTAACGAATTACTAGAAGAGGCTCGCATACACAAAACAAGTTGGCTGTTTGATAAAACACTGAATTTATTTCTGGTACACCCTATGTACTCCTTATACCAGTAGTCGAGCGCAGACCGAAACGAATGTTTACATGTAACATTGAACATTGCGCAATCACAGTGTGCTGCGTGAAGTCTGGAGTCTGCGGGACATTATCGAATGAAATACGGTCACGACCCCATCTCCGTCAAAATGCAAACAGGCTGGTACTAGTACTAGTATGGCGGTGAACCTAGTCTCCAAGCAGAGGTTTAGGCTCAGTACTACCCTGGGAAACCTGCTCGAGAAGCTTCGCAAATATAAGAGTTACCGATCCCCTGCCTAACGCGCGCAAATGTCAAATTTTCGGTGGCTGATGATTTTTAATTTAGGGAAAGGCCAGGCATTGTGGCTCTCACAAATTCACCGTAGAGCGTATAGTCGAAACCCCATACAGATCCTCTGTAGGTACAGTGTGTTGAAAGAGATTTATGATGCGTGTTTTATAGCAAACAAGTAGCAAATAGGGAAACCTGAACGCCTTTCCAAGGCAAATGTTGGATTTCACGTCGTCCTTTGTTTTCTTTAACCTTTGGGAGATCAAAGACGTCTAGACGCTGTCGACCACCCGCCCCAACAAGAAAGTCAGTGTTATCGAAAACATCGCTGGCGCAATGTCGCGTCTTTTTGCCCTGAGTGCCAACCCCTCCCAACAACAAACCGGCCCCTTTACTGTCCAACCCCTCCCAACAACATACCCGGCCCCCTTTACTGTCCCAGCCGGGTTATTTTCGGGACACTTCCGTGTGGAAATCTAGGGTCACTCCCTGGTCAAGTGAATGAAACTAGGTCAGCACATATAATGACCGGTCATAATTGTGAGAACAGACCATTAAATCTGAGAGCTTTTACGTGTCGTTGACAGGCCTGCAGGTTTCCGAGAAATGCCCCAGCAAAAACTGTATAGTCTGTTGAACAGAGGTCTAACCTCCAGGCCCCTCGGAAGTTGTAATGTACGGTCTTGTTAACGACTAGTAACATTGCCAAACCTCTCGGGTCTCTCAATGCCCGGAGAAAAGCTGTTCTCATCAAGCAAGGCGACCTCTGAGGATAAAGGTTCAAGGCCAATTAAGGCCGCCCACATTGTTTCCGAACTTCCGACACATGTAAATCCCGTTTTAGCAAATCGTTTGACTGTTGTGTACATTGTACGTTTCTGTATATTATACCCCTAACGTATCGTTTCTGTATATGTGTCGCCAACGTATCCAAGACAATGTTTACTGTGTAAAGTGTTTTTCTGTTGAAAATTAAATTCAAAAGGACAGCGGGTTGGCCGTGACCTTTTATTTGCAGTGTGCTTTGCGCTATGATAGATATGTATCTGTGGCCTGGTACCAAACCTATCAGTATCATAGCTGCATGCCGAGTCTGTTCGTCCTCTTACGCTACAGTAGGTTTGGATACCTACTCTGTCTCTCGGTGTCAGGCGAACGTCGTTGGACGCCATTCGGTTTCTTCTGCGACTCAATGCGGTATGCCAGCTGCAAATCTCTACTCTCCAAGCAGGGGGTGATGGGGGGAAATCGTGACCATTTTCTTATATGCCGTCTTATCCCCACCAAAAACGGCATGCATGGAAAAAGGTCACCATTTTCCCCATCAACCTCTGCTTGGAGAGTAGCAAATCTCAGGCTGAACTCCCCGTAGCGCTAAATAAGATCGGCGCACCGTACTGTCTTCAGCACCGAAGAAACCGACTGCCGGTTCGGTATATAGATCTATATAGTCTGGTGGTATTACCAGGGTATGGATACCAGGCCAATGTATAGTGTGCACCTAGAGCTTAATTATGAACAGATGACAAGATACACCATGTTAAAGAAATGGAAAAGACCAGAATGAATAGATAGATTTTTAACGTCAAAACTGGTACTGGTATCAACTAAGTAAACATATCTGTAACCTGATTTTCTCCTGCGGATTTTTGGATTTAGGGCATTCCTTGCTGAAGTGGTTTCTCAATAAACAAAGATCAACTTGGATGTGCGTTGCCATGCATGGGTGTTAGGGGACTACTTCCAGGTCTTGACAAGTACCGGCTGGCTGTATTACTGCCTGAATATAGGGGATGATACACTTAAAGGTCTAAAAAGGAATTGAGTGTAGAAACGCGTTATATCTACTCTCCAGGCAGAGGTTGGTGGGAAAATCGTGACCTTTTCCTTATATGCCGTATTTTCCCCACCAAACTCTGCTTCGAGAGTAGTTATATCTTCTTGACAACGCGTAGATTATCATTTTGACGAAAATATACGACATAGTCTAATTTCTAAGTCTTAAAAATGTAAATTTACGATGCAGGACGGTGCAAAACTATCTACTGATTCGAGTAAATAGAAATAATTTGATCGACGTCAATATGTCGCCGCCTGCACAACTCAGTTGCACTGGCTGCAATGGGGCAGTCTAGAAACGTATTGTAGTTCTGAAGAGAACTGCGGGGTGGCGCTAATTCACAAGATTTACACTGAAGCTGCACGTCACAATTTTAGGATCATAGTCGTAGTGTCTTGTAAACATTCAGTTGCTCATAGTCAAAAGTTCAATACTGGGAAAGAGTACTAAACGCTGCAAAAGCAGATGTAAAACTGTAAGAGCGAGGATATAGGAGAATTCTTTTCCACAACCAGTTTGTACTTGCTTTGCTTACGTTTCGATGTCTCTCAGACATCTTCCTCAGAGCTTCAAACTGGAGTTCTGCTTCTCATCACATCTGGGTAAGGAGCGCTCCCGGTGCCAGCCATATCATATGGGGAGGACAGGCCGGGGAGAGTAGGCCGGGGAGAGTAGGCCGGGGAGAGTAGGCCGGGGAGAGGGGGCCAGACTGTACCATTGTACCTGTAGGGGAGAAAGTACAGTAGTATTGCAATCACATCTGTGTCCTCTAAAACAAATTTCTGGCTAGCTGGCGCCCCCTAAAAGACGTAGTTTCTTGGATTACCACATACTTACTGTTATGGTTAAGTCGGGACTCCTAGGTTTAACAAAAAACAACAAAATTATATAGGCACAGTAGTATTGCAATCACATCTGTGTCCTCTAAAACAAATTTCTGGCTAGCTGGCGCCCCCTAAAAGACGTAATTTATTGGATTACCACATACTTACTGTTATGGTTAAGTCGGGACTCCTAGGTTTAACAAAAAACAACAAAATTATATAAATCTCTAACAGCGACACCTACCGGAGTGAGTGACCTTACTTGCTGTCTTGCAAAATCCTACATTTTTACCGAACTAACAGCTTCATCGACAATAAACTAAACATACAAGTTTGTCCAAACTCGTTTCAATTGTACTAATATGTCTACGCAACGTACTTCCAGTGACAAATTTAACAGACATCAATGCGTAATGACGTCAGGGTACCATAAAGTTGAAGTCAGGGCGGCTTTTCCACTGTTTTGACCTAGTTCATAAAGCCATAGGCAATAAACTAAACATACAACTTCGACCAAACTCTTTTTCATTACACCAGTGTGTCTACGCTACGTACTCAAAGTGACAAATTTAACAGACATCAATACGTAATGACGTCAGGGTATCATAAAGTTGACATATGCGCTCAGAAGGAAGTCAGGGCGGCTTTTCCACTGTTTTGACCTAGTTCATAAAGCCATAGGCAATAAACTAAACATACAACTTCGACCAAACTCTTTTTCATCACACCGGTGTGTCTACGCTACGTACTCAAAGTGACAAATTTAACAGACATCAATACGTAATGACGTCAGGGTATCATAAAGTTGACATATGCGCTCAGAAGGAAGTCAGGGCGGCTTTTCCACTGTTTTGACCTAGTTCATAAAGCCATAGGCAATAAACTAAACATACAACTTCGACCAAACTCTTTTCCATCACACCGGTGTGTCTACGCTACGTACTCAAAGTGACAAATTTAACAGACATGAATGGGTAATGACGTCAGGGTACCATAAAGTTGACATATGCGCTCAGAAGGAAGTCAGGGCGGCTTTTCCACTGACACTGTTTTGACCTAGTTCATAAAGCCATACACAATAAACTAAACATACAACTTCGACCAAACTCTTT
>NC_049985.1:9970153-10002636 GCF_000003815.2 Branchiostoma floridae | reverse complement strand
TGTATGTTTAGTTTATTGTCTATGGCTTTATGAACTAGGTCAAAACAGTGGAAAAGCCGCCCTGACTTCCTTCTGAGCGCATATGTCAACTTTATGGTACCCTGACGTCATTACGTATTGATGTCTGTTAAATTTGTCACTTTGAGTACGTAGCGTAGACACACCGGTGTGATGGAAAAGAGTTTGGTCGAAGTTGTATGTTTAGTTTATTGTCTATGGCTTTATGAACTAGGTCAAAACAGTGGAAAAGCCGCCCTGACTTCCTTCTGAGCGCATATGTCAACTTTATGGTACCCTGACGACGTCATTACGTATTGATGTCTGTTAAATTTGTCACTTTGAGTACGTGGCGTAAACACACTGGTGTAATCTAAAAGAGTTCGGTCCAACTTGTATGTTTGCTTTATTGTCAATAACCCTTTCAATTAGGTCAAAACAGTGGAAAACCCGCCATGATTTCCTTGTCAACTTTATGGTACCCTGACGTCATTACGTATTAATGTCTGTTAAATTTGTCACTTTGAGTATGTAGCGTAGACACCCCGGTGTAACGAAAAAGAGTTTGGTCGAAGTTGTATGTTTAGTTTATTGTCTATGGCTTTATGAACTAGGTCAAAACAGTGGAAAAGCCGCCCTGACTTCCTTCTGAGCGCATATGTCAACTTTATGATACCCTGACGTCATTACGTATTGATGTCTGTTAAATTTGTCACTTTGAGTACGTAGCGTAGACACACCGGTGTAATGAAAAAGAGTTTGGTCGAAGTTGTATGTTTAGTTTATTGTCTATGGCTTTATGAACTAGGTCAAAACAGTGGAAAAGCCGCCCTGACTTCCTTCTGAGCGCATATGTCAACTTTATGGTACCCTGACGACGTCATTACGTATTGATGTCTGTTAAATTTGTCACTTTGAGTACGTGGCGTAGACACACTGGTGTAATCTAAAAGAGTTCGGTCCAAGTTGTATGTTTGCTTTATTGTCAATGACCCTTTCAATTAGGTCAAAACAGTGGAAAACCCGCCATGACCTCCTTCTGAGCGCATATGTCAACTTTATGGTACCCTGACGTCATTACGCATTGATGTCTGTAAAATTTGTCACTTTGAGTACGTGGCGTAAACACACTGGTGTAATCTAAAAGAGTTCGGTCCAAGTTGTATGTTTGCTTTATTGTCAATGACCCTTTCAATTAGGTCAAAACAGTGGAAAACCCGCCATGACCTCCTTCTGAGCGCATATGTAAACTTTATGGTACCCTGACGACGTCATTACGTATTGATGTCTGTTAAATTTGTCACTTTGAGTGACGTGGCGTAGACACACTGGTGTAATCTAAAAGAGTTCGGTCCAAGTTGTATGTTTGCTTTATTGTCAATGACCCTTTCAATTAGGTCAAAACAAAACCCGCCATGATTTCCTTGTCAACTTTATGGTACCCTGACGTCATTACGCATTGATGTCTGTTAAATTTGTCACTTTGAGTACGTAGCGTCAACACCCCGGTGTAAATGGAAAGAGTTTGGTCGAAGTTGTATGTTTACTTTATTGTCAATGACCCTTTCAATTAGGTCAAAACAGTGGAAAGCCCGCCATGATTTCCTTGTCAACTTTATGGTACCCTGACGTCATTACGCATTAATGTCTGTTAAATTTGTCACTTTGAGTACGTGGCGTAGACACCCCGGTGTGATGGAAAAGAGTTTGGTCGAAGTTGTATGTTTAGTTTATTGTCTATGGCTTTATGAACTAGGTTAAAACAGTGGAAAAGCCGCCCTGACTTCCTTCTGAGCGCATATGTCAACTTTATGGTACCCTGACGTCATTACGTACATGTATTGATGTCTGTTAAATTTGTCACTTTGAATACGTAGCGTAGACACACCGGTGTAATGAAAAAGAGTTTGGTCGAAGTTTAATTTTATGTTTAGTTTATTGTCTATCACTCTATGACTTTTTGAATTAGGTCAGAACAGTGGAAAACCCGCCATGATTTCCTTGTCAACTTTATGGTACCCCGACGTCATTACGCATTGATGCCTGTTAAATTTGTCACTTTGAATACGTAGCGTAGACACACCGGTGTAATGAAAAATAGTTTGGTCGAAGTTGTATATTTAGTTTATTGTCTATCACTCTATGACTTTTTGAATTAGGTCAGAACAGTGGAAAACCCGCCATGATTTCCTTGTCAACTTTATGGTACCCCGACGTCATTACGCATTGATGTCTGTTAAATTTGTCACCTTGAGTACGTGGCGTAGACACGCCGGTGTACTTTAAAAGAGTTTGGTCGAAGTTTTATGTTTAGTTTATTGTCTGTGACTTTTTGAATTAGGTCAAAACAGTGGAAAACCCGCCCTGACTTTCTTCTGACCGCATATGTCAATTTTATGGCACTCTGACGTCATTACGCCTCGATGTCTGTTAAATTTGAGACTAGTAATACGTAGCGGAGACACTCCGGTGTAAACAGAAGGGGGTTGGTTGAAGTTGTATGTTTAGTGTATTGTATATGAATTTTCAATTAGGTCAATAGCATGGAAAACCCGGCCTGACTTCCCTCTGACCGCATATGTCAACTTTATTGTACCCTGACGTCATTACGCATTGATGTCTGTTAAATTTGTCACTTTGAGTACGTAGCGTAGACACACTGGTGTAATTGAAAAGAGTTTGGTTGAAGTTGTATGTTTAGTTTATTGTCGATGAAGCTATTAATGCGATTAAAATGGTTGAAACCCGCTCTGGCTTCCATATGACCGCATATGTCAACTTTATGGCACTCTGACGTTATTACGCCTTGCTGTCTGTTAAATTTGTCACTTGAAGTACGACGCGTTGACATTTTAGTACACTTGAAATGAGTTTAGACAAACTTCTATGTTTAGTTTAATGTCGATGAGGCTGTTAGTTCGGTAAAAATGTAGGATTTTGCAAGACAGTAAGAAAGGACACTCACTCCGGTAGGTGTCGCTGTTAGAGGTTTATATAATTTTGTTGTTTTTTGTTTAACTAAGAGTCCCGACTTTGCCATAGCATAAGTATGTGGTAATCCAAGAAATGTCATATTTTAGCTTCCAAAACGGGCCATAGCTAGCCAGAAATGTGTTTGAGAGGACATAGAAGTGATTGCAATAATGCTGTACTTTCTCCCCTACAGGTACAATGGTATAGTCTGGCCCCCTCTCCCCGGCCTACTCTCCCCGGCCTGTCCTCCCCATATGGCTGGCACCGGGAGCGCTCCTTACCCCACTCTCTCATCACCGCTATAAGTAGCCGATGTAGGTGGCGCTTTAGCAACTGCAAATGTATCCCGTTTTAATAGACAACATTTTCATTCTTCTTTCTTCTAACAAAGCCGTGTTATATCCTCAACAGTACCATCTCCAGCCGCTGGGAGTATTGACGACATTCTGAACTGTGCTGAGATCATCACCAACTGCACGGCGCCTGCCCTCCAGACCATCACCCGGATCTTCGCCCCGGGAGCGCCCGAGCCTGGCGAGGCGGAGCTCAAGCAGCTCTGCATGTGAGTGGGCTAGCCTGACTAAAATCGCGCTCCTAGCAGCCGGCTGCATTAACAACCGCTGCCAGCGAGAGATTGTATAAACTCAGTCTAGTAAGTGGGATAGAGGCGTGTCTTTTCCGGTGTTACGCCCCATGCCGCTGGGAGAATTCCAGTATACCTGTGGGGCAAGAAGTGTGTCGCACTCTTGGACGTGCGTGTTGCCGCGACCCATTGCCATAAGTAATTTTCAAGCAAGGGCCTGAGCGAATTTTCGGAGGAGAGGCAGCTCTTACTATAACCCATCCCTAGTTCTATCTAAAAAAATACACGCAGGCGCAGTACCTCTTCTGGCAGTTATTTGGAAAGCAATTATTTAACCTCCTTGGCGCGATACCGTGCGACGTTTCGTTTCTTTTTCGTCTTGATTTGAAGCTGTTGTCATTTTCTCTAGCATCTTCGTAACTAACTTACTGCGCAGTGTGTGATGCTTTACTTGTGTGTCGTCCACAGGCTGTATCCAACGATGGACACCTGTGTGAAGGACGCCTCCCAGACCATGGAGTGCATGGCCACCGGACAGGATCAGTATGAGCAGTACAAGTCTCAGGCCTGTAAGTGGTGTTGCAAGCAGATCTTTGGAGGCCAGATCGTAACGTAACAGCCCAGTCAGAAACCGTTGCGCCCCCTCCAAAGATCTGCTTGGAGATAAGTATGGAGTCGCAGTCAAAGGGTTTTGTTGTGCGATTTTCAGTGAGACTATGACAGAATGGACCATCGACTACAAGTTCTACGTCCGAATCGTGTAACTGTAACACATACGTACGCAACTGCCTCCCAATTTCATCAATTTGTTGCCTTATAATAGCTGCCATACGACGTTTGTATGTATCATTGCCTCTTCCGAATCTTGTATGTCCTCCAGCTGGTTTTTACTTTGCTGTTGTTTTCCCCAGATTATCTCGAACAAAATAAACTAATGTAGAATGAAATTACTTCCATTTTACAGCTGCCGAGCCCCCACAGGCCTGTGAGAAATACACCAACGTGGCCGCTAGGTGTCGCCTCTGCATCGACGTCCTCCTCGGCGCTCTGCTGACCGCCATGTTGGTGGGCTGGAGGGGCTGAACGGGTGAAGCTGCGTCCTCTGTGTGACCTTCATCCTCTGTGTGACCTTCATCTTCCCGAACCTACCTTACTGATGAGCAGCTTAGAAAAGACGGCGGAAAATCAACAGTAATCACTCCTTTTGTGTGAAACGTCACACTGATCCAACTCAACACTATCAAACTCACCGAAATTACGGCCTTACTCAGGGTGAATGACCCACTGATTCAAACACGTGACATTACGTACACGTGACGTCAGGAGGGGTTAAAGGTGCCTGAGAGCGTATACCACCCGCCGTCCCTGTCGAGACATATTGTAGATTCTGGATTCTTTCACAAAACTTTCGTCTTCGGTAGTTATCCTTTTACATGGGAACAGTGTGGCGAGCGATTCAAATTTTATATAGTTCGATATTAAACAACGGTATTAAAAAGGTAGATAAACGCACATGATAATTCTTCGGGTTTTTTTTCGACGGGATGTTCTTTATTTTGTTGCTAGTGAGTGCAAGTGTGCAAATAGTGGATTATATAACGGTCAGCTTGGTAAAATATCCAACAATGCATGGTTTAGAATCCATGTTTGTATATGAGATGTAAGTGAGGAAACTCTGATGCTTCAAGTATTGTTTAAGTAAAATTGGCGACGTCAACTCTTGTAGGAATGTTATTTTCCCTTTGTTGCTGTTCTTGACAATGATACTGTTATCAGTCTAAGTGGCAATGATAACGTAAAATAGCTCAGCGCTGGTCAGCTCATATTCTTTCATGGCTTTGCCTATTAAAGTTTTCACGCTGTTGATAAACCGAGTTCAGAACTACGCTCTGTTTATTGAACTGTTTCTTGATGACACACACATACATACACCGGCCTATTGTGTAAGTAGTGTAAGTAGTACACATTAGTTATCGAGTTCTTCAGATAGCCTGTCCGGGTGTCCCGTTTGCCATTTTATACACAACTCCTTGCAAAAACGAGACAATGCTATATTGACTTAATGTTCTGAAGCATTAGCTTGTATAACATTAACTTACATAGTCTATGCTGTTAGATTAGATTACATTAGTTATTAGATTCTAACAATAGTACATAGTTGAACTCCTGTGTATATACAGATTGCCATACATTGTACCTGTTACAATTTTCGCGCAATAAAGTAAAAAGAAGCGTTTTCAGGTTTGTAACAAAGCAGCAGCAAATATAAAGTACGCCATGCCACCTGTCAAGTAACAACTAAATTGCAGCGTCAAGGCAGATCCAGACGTTGGTGCCCGTCGTAGCCCAGTGTCCAGCTTTGCGGGACTTTCGAAATTTCTAAACCCTTTTAATCAAAGCAACCACAGGCAAGCAAGCAAAGTCAAAGACTCAATGTTAGATACTGTCTTACCAAGCTAATTTCTTACTATTTGCAAAACTCAGGTACCATTTATATGTGTAGATTTGCACCATAATTTAGATACGGTGTCATAATGACGGTACAGTAAAACAAGTAAAACCCTTTACAATTTTCAAAGAAGTTTAAATTCATAATCTTTTAATACCAACTGCAGACTACTTTACGGCTTGTAGTCAACGTTAGTACTGAAGAATTATGAACCACATGGAATGAACCAGTATGGGAGGGACCAGTATGGGAGGGACCAGTATGGGAGGGACATAGATAAACCCACCCCACCAGTACGAACAGTAATGGTATCGCCCAGCTCATGTCTCTCCCATCGCCCTACAGCACTATCACCAGTATCAGTGCTACTCTCACATCCGTACGGCCGGCCCAGCATCAGCCATGCCCCGCGTCTCCAGCCCCGGTCTTGTCATGCCCCGTGTCACCAGCTCCGTTCTTACCTCTCTCCTCAACTTCTTCCTTCTGTTCGCCTCGGTGCAGGAGAGAAGTTCTGCCGTTCTTGTGCCTTCAGAAGTCCGAATCGGTGAGTTTCAATCTGTTCTTATACTATAGCTAGTACGTCGGAGGCAGGTTCTTGCGTAATATGGTTGGTATTGCGAGTATCGCGAATGATAGTAGTGGTATGCAGACATATAGATTGTATTGGATGACTTCTCCGTCCACGTGTCCGTATTTCTGTGTTTTGTGACAATTTTCTGGTGTTTTATTCATAGAAAGCAGGTATGCGGACTAGTTTGTACGGCTAAGCCCTTGTTTATGTACGTACTGGTGGGATGGGAGAGCGCCATATCTCCTCCCTAAATAATACATGTTCTTTCGGTTGTTCTTGTCTCATTTGATAAGACGTATCATTCAATTATGACACACCAGCCTTTTATCTCATTGTCACGTCCTTTTTCTTATGTTATCTATTCAGTTTCCTTGATTTCTTATTAAATCTAAACATTTTGAATGCCGATTCGTGTTGCTTTCCAACGACCAAGTAAACAGTGACTTAAGACAAGAAAAACATCGCCTTAAGAGTGGCCGCGTGGCGACTACTGTGAAAAGAACTAAGCCGAACGCAAAATACAACCGGTTGACGTATTTTCTTCAGTTTCCCTTTTCAATTGACTATTTTTTAGCACATGTATTATGTAAAGATGTAAGAAGGTAATGTTCATGTTGAGCGTCAGTATGACAGTAAAAGTAGTAAGGGAACCGACGTTGTTGGTTTTCAGAAATATTGTCACCTTCTATACCACCAGCATTAGCAAATGGATAGCGAAGGTAAATTTGTTTGCTTTGCGGGGGAATACCTTCAGCATGATATCAAGAGCTAGCAGCGTTGCGCTTAGTCCAATGTTTTCTCCTTTGACTTTCAAATGTAACGCTGTGACTAGTATTTTGAAAGTCGAGCTCGCAGACGTCTCAGATGCTGCCTTACTTGCAGACTGTCTATCGATCTTACTTATTGCGCCTTGATAAGTATTTTACGCTAAAAAAACCCTCAGTTTTATAGGCCCATTGAAGTTTATAATCACTTAGTAGTACTGTATTATGTTGTCTACATTTATTCACCAGACATTATCTATACACTAAAGTCTACAGCAGTTAGTATTGGTAACAGCGGGGGGTCCGAGGTATCAATTGAAGAATGACCTTTAGGGCATCTTACATACCTATATGTACGTTATGTAAAGCGATAGCAAGAAAATAAGTGTCCAAAATTATACTCTCTTTGTACCATTATGACCGTCTAATCGGCCTCATATCAGATGTACTCGGTGTATTTGTCTCCTTAAACAACAAATATCAAAACGATGACACAAGAGGATTTTCTCAGTCTTGTTCCTTTTATGTATTCTAGTTGGCAACCTTAGTCATGTTTCGCTTTGATACAGGTGTGCGGGGATCTGTTGCCATGGAAACGGATTAGTTTTGCCTCGAGGATAAATGTCATAGGTCAGACCCGGATGATCCCCGCATGTTCGCGGACAAAGGGTTGAGTTAAAGGGTGACAATTTGCTGTATGTATCGACCCGTTGTCTCGCATTGTGTTGTGTGAACTGCTAACAGACGCGGATGCGTCTATACTTGTGGTGATACAATGCGAGGCGCCATATCTATCGACCGCCACTTAAGCCTGGAATCTAGACTAGATTAGAACTACAAGGGCCTGGATCATTGGGAAAGTTGTTTCGTAGAAAAACAAGACAGCCAGAAAAAGTTTCAAACATCTGCTAGACGTTTCCCCACAGGTTTGTACATACTGTCTGACTAAAACAAAATATCATTACAACTTCCAAGAGTTAGATTTGATTTGATTTAGTTTCAAAGTAGTACATTTGAAATAAAAAGTCAAATTTCTCCCCAAGCGGTCCGTTGGTCTTCCAAACCACGTCTCCAACAAAATCTTTTCATCCAGCACCTCGGGGAAACTAATTATACGAAAGACAGGGCTGGAGCAAAAGACAAAAGCATGGCGGATCTAAGGTGTTGGAAAAGTGGAGCAAGCGTCTTCCAGCCACCCGGTGGAGACTCGTGTAGTCATCCTCCTTTGTTGAGGACTTTTGTTGGTCTTTGTTTTGTAATGGTAGTCGTTCCTGCTGCTTAAGTTTCGACAATTAAGGTGTTCTTAAGGCTTACAGGTGATACCGACAAGAAAGGCGCGACAAATGAAAGTTAGTATTATCTTAAGGAGCTGGTGACGTGATAAACTGTTATTGGGACTTTAGAAAGGAGTTACCACAACAAAGACCAAAGAGGTGTTTGAAAACATCGGTGTCATTACTTAGTTTGTACTAACTTGTAGATACGAAAGTAGTTGTGATTTGTAATTGTGTCGTTATGTTTTGTCGCTACCGATTTTCTTTCGCGTGCAGGTAAGAGTTATCCTCCCTGTGCAACTAATTAAACCGCCCTCTATTCCCTCCTCCAGCGTTGTCTCCTGGTTAACCTCGTACTAAGCCTGTTCCTAATATCATTATTGTGCCTACATGTATGACATCAGTCAATCATAGAAACCTAATTGCGAAACGCACTACTAATTGTGAAAACGTTGGCGTCAACTATAGTTCAGGAAACAAGGATATCATTACTTCATGAAGTCACAAATATGTAAGGCATCTAGAAAATCGATGTTTACAGACAACCGCCAAAGTAATATCCAACCGCCAACGGAAATGATTTCCAAACGTTTTGAAAGCGCACCGAAGTGCACCATCCTTCTTTATTTACAACACGGTCAGAACTGATGCTAGCATTTATACTCAACATTTTCTCTGATGGAAAAGTGACGGGAAACTAGAAAGGCAACATTTTAGAGAAAATGCAGAATTTTTTTCGCGTAGCCTTTTGCAAACAAACACACACTCGCACACAATACTATACCATTGGGCTCACCAGTATGTATGCGGCTCGCTCTGTAGTATTATGTGAGAGTAAAAAAAAGTTACCAATACAGCTAGGTTTGGCTATCGCAAACCTGTGGCTGTTCATATTCATACAGCTAATATGCTGATGCAGTTCTAAGCTCTGATTGGTTCATAGCAGTTCTAAG
This sequence comes from Branchiostoma floridae, assembly GCF_000003815.2. Classification (NCBI taxonomy): domain Eukaryota; kingdom Metazoa; phylum Chordata; class Leptocardii; order Amphioxiformes; family Branchiostomatidae; genus Branchiostoma; species Branchiostoma floridae. Next base: position 9,993,072 of record NC_049985.1, on the reverse strand, counting down.
CACTGATTGGTTTCTGACAGAAGAAGAAGAACACACCAGCGAATACAATATGTTCCCCTATCGGGGGAAACATAAATAACATATTGACCTCTTATAAACCTGCTGGATCAATAAATCATGTCTTAGTCATAGACTCTGCTCATAATGGTACAATACGTCAAAACAAGACCGCTTGTTATTATCTGGTGATATTACTTGTTGGGATATGTATCTCTAGTTGACTTATTGCCTTCCGTTATCTTATAACATGCAGATTGATTGAAAACACAACTCATTGCGTGGTTACTAGAGCTGGAAAATAACTGAACCTGCCGCGGCACTTGAGACACTGGAAGTCTCCTTCAACCACGCCCATTTGTTTGGTCGCTGGAAAAAAACTGGTAGACATTGGTCAAATTGAGTGAATAACTTTTCAGAGGGGTTAGCCGGTCATAGAATTAGAGGTTTGCAAACACGTAAAGACCATGGCCAAATTCTGCTCTTTTTTCAGCAACCAAGCCGGCAAGTAGGCAATGTAGCGTGCATGAGTAGTCGAATGATAAGGGTCTCAGTCCTCAAGACGGGACGCTGAGCCGTGGTCCACTGTTTATTGTGCTTGTCGAAAAGAGCTAGGTAATTTCCCAGGTATACTGACCCTTTATGTACTGTTCACAGCGTCTGTCGCCTCTGTCACGACCAGTCCGTTGAGTTAATATGAGGTAAACTGGTCCGAGACCACCCCCTTTCAGCAACGTGTGTTACTAGCCTGATTAAATCTCGCTTATAGCAGCCGCCCAACATCCGGCCGGAGGGGCCAGTTACAGTCCTGGACAGCAGAGTTTGTGTCATACAGACTAGTGTGGTGCGGGTACACACCCACCGGTAGACCAATATACCACTTGTTACACAAATGCTCTCCGCTATAACACAAAAAGTAGCGATATGGTGGAGTAGCAATACTGTCTCCTCCTGCACGATTTAATCACTCACAAACAGCCCCGGAGTTTCATTACGTAGATTCCAGCGGAAGTATTCAATATAGCGGCGTTATCTGACATCGGAATACTGACATATCTGGGGCGGGCGGTGACGTAACGGTGGACCATATGGTCAGAATTACCGGTATTGATGAGGGCACAGCCTCTCCGTCAGGTGGTAGAACAGGTGGAAGAACTTTCATGGTCTGTAGTGTACTGTACATTTTACAAAGAATTGACAAATAGTAAGCTGCATTTGACCTTTTATCGATTGATCAAGTACCAATCAATAACTGAATATCCATAGCTGAACTAAGTAAGGTTCAGTAAATCTTGTAAAAGGAAATCATGTTAACGTCTACACCTTGTTATTTGCACTGAAGTGATATGACCAACACCTCTACGTTTTGAAGTCATTATATACCAGTTTTATGTTGCAAAGTTCAATTATCTATACCCCTCTTAAGAGCTCGGATTAAGCCCATCGCCATTAAGTCCCCAGGCATGTCATCAAGTGGATTCTTAAATAATTGAATATACGGTTTCCATCAGAGGTGATCTCCATCCAATTACATGACACAATAAGAACCGCCCCTGCGTGACCTAAATTACAGATCGCACTTCTGGTGATTAACACAGGTTTTTCATACGGTGGGTTCCATACTTCTGCTTGGTGAACTATGTCGTGAACACAAATGGGACCTAGCAATAACATTAAGCATTTTCTGGCAGGTACTATTCTGAATTGTTGTTGTTCGGTGACGAAAGCGTAATAAGACGTCCAAGTCTAATCAAGAAAGGAATATACAAAGAGAACTCTCGCATGAAATGGGATAAAATGGGGATATCTTCTATCATGTCTATCAAGATTGTTCTCTATATTTTGAATAACTTGGACAGCGTTAATTGGATCATCATAATACGGCTTCATTGGCGTTAAGTCTATTTGTGGTATTATTGTCTCATTTCTGTGTCATGACCACATTTGGACCTAAATGTCATATGATGTTAAGACCCTGTCACACATTAAAGACTTTCCTGCGACCTTCCGACCACTCCAGAACCAAGGTTAGGACTGAGTTGAAAGTAGTCCGGACTCCATCCTAGTCTGCCTGACTAATTCTAGCTTCTTGAGCCTTTCGGCTGGTCAGGCCCATTCCCGGGAAGGACACCCACCATCAATACAAGTGCCCAGTATAATTGCCCAGTAGCGAGAGATATAGTGCAACACAAGATAGAATCAGTTCTATTCGAGCTTCAACTCACTCCTCTTCTGGTTGTATCAAGTCAGTACATGACTATTCTGACTTTTATTTTTCGAAACTCAGATAAAACTATTAGACAAATTCACCGACCCACCACCGACCACAGACGACCTTGTTCACGACAGGTTTAGACAGGCAATGGTCGACTGGCCATACACAACTCACTACTTACAAAGCTGAGTGAAGACACGACAATTGCGGTTACACTGATAAAAACACGCTGCTACAAAGACTAGCCTTTAACTTCATTTTAAGCTTGAAAAACTATCTAAGATAAAGCTACTTTGTCATGTATACCAATAGATGGCCGATGTTACTAAGGGGTGATTCGGAGAGCGATGCTTTACAGGATTAGAAACAGAGTTGAAACTTATTTCTCGACTGTTTTTTAGTTGTAACCCAGTTAAAAGACACGCCGTGACTGTGTGAACCGATACTAATGAGATTCCCGTCGTTCGAGAAAGACTTCCAGGAAGCTGGAAGGACAAAAACGGTCAATTCTGGTCCAGTCCAGGCAATTAGTGAATGATGTGTAGAATAATTAAAGATGAAATGATGATAAGAGGAAGACTTTGTGGTTTTCCCTTCTCTCCTACCTAATTTTTGTGACTTCTAGCATCGATTCTTCATTTGGTCATCGGATGTACAGTAGACTTTTATGAATCACCGGATGTACAGTAGACTTTATGAATACGTATATTAAGAATCAAACTTTGATGAAAAGGTCCTGAACGTTAATCACGCAAAACAAGATACGTTTTATGTGCTGATGTATAGAGCTGATTCAGAGCCAAAGTTGATTTCATGGAGCTGAAGAAACAAGTTACAATTTGTAATGCTTAGGTCACAATTGGAAAAAGGGGCCCTGCCGGGCAGTTTACGGGTTGTTTAGAGAACTTAAGGGCGTGACACGACCCCTGCGAGTGCGGCTACCGGGCTATATTCGGGTCCAGCCGGGTCCCGTATTTTTTTAACTTGAGATTTAAATCAACCCGGGACCCGGCGAGAAGTAGAATATCTGGCCTACACGTGAGAACACCAAGAGTTACCCCGCAGTATCAGGCTGTCCATAAGGACACATTTGACAAATCCCGTACGGGCACCGGCGCGATTGCGACCGAAGCATTACTGCGGTATTTTGACTGCCCACGAAGATCGCTATCATGGAGCCCATAAAATCTGGTCTATGTGGACAGGTGACCACTATAGACAGGATTCGTATTGCTTTTATCATTAGGAAATATTATCAAGGGGCCGCCAAAGTGTAGCCACAACGATCAAGTGGTCCTGATGTAAAGGTAGCCACTTGTACAGGTTTGACTGTACTCGCTTTTAAAGATGTGCATTCCCCGTGAAGAGGAAGGGCTACAAACGTCGGTTAGCGTTTCCTGTAAGCTACTCTCAATGCCACTGACATTGTTTTGGTTTATTTCGTACCACTGATCTAAATGCCAAAAGCTCAACTTAACGACTTGAATCCATGATTCCTTGCCCCTTCATACACACTGAGAACTCCGCTGGATTTAACGGGTCGAGTGTCGACCATGAACATGAAGGGACTTTCGCGTGAGGTTTTCTTTTTCTTTTTACGAGAAGAATAGGCGAATCGGACAGGAAAAGTCGCTACAAAATGGGGTCAGTCGTATCGATTTTCCGAAAGGCTCGATTCTTCGATGGAGTTTTTATTGCTTTTAGCTTGTGGAGTTTGAATAATTTATGCAACATCAGCTGCGTTAGTCATGCGAGTAATGTGAGGTAATGAGCAAGGAACCGTTAAACAAGAGCTTCAGTTTCAGTTCTATTTGTTTTGCCAGGTTAGACATTTGGCCTAATTGCATAACATTTCAACATATGATAAAAATGAGAACAAAGGTCCATTAGAATAAATCAACCTTCATAGATAGACAAAAATTTAAGAAGTATTAGTAGTAACTAACACTGAGAGTAAAGATAAAGATAACTTAGCATAACAGTAATGTTTGTTCGTACGTAGAACAGATCATAAGAAGTCAAATAGTGGGTCTAAACTAAAAGTGTAGTTTACATATAATTGTAGTAGGCCGTGCAGTCGCTTTACATACAGGACATGACTGACAGATATACAGGAATAGTAAAGTTAACGTTAGCATTAATACGCTCTTATGGAAGCCGGCCAGGTGGCCGATAGCTTTATGTTATTAAATATCGTCTGCGAACTGAGTCTCTGGAGACCTGGTCTGATCTCCTCCCTTTGTCGGGTCGCTGGAATTCCGCCAAGTAAACCAGGCATAACAGGTGTTAAATCGAAGTGGGATGTGTCTGACCACACCTGGTTTATCGTTTGAAATTTGGTTTTGAAATGAAAATGGAAGATCAACAAGAAAAGAGGCCTGACATCGGTATAGACAGTTTCAAAATGTGAAAATATCCAGCTACAAGCTTACCTTCCCGAGATTTGTTGCCGTAGTAGTAAAATCACAATTATGCATTTGTTCTTTGAGAACTTGACTGATAAGTTCTTATACCTGGATTTCCTGGCTGTATGGGGAAAGGAAAATTGGAAAAAAAAGGATAGCAGCAACTAGGGCATAACGGCACCCAAAAGAACTGACTTTGTGCAGGGCTTAGCTCAAATTGATTACAAATTCATGGAAAAGATATGATGGTAAATGTATGATGATCTATTGGCATTCCAATGAAATCAGCATTTGTGTATCGTACGAGTAATACAGGTAAGCCACTTTTGTGTCAGTCAGCATGTTCTCGTGACAGATGTGAGCCGACTATTTCGTCATACATTTTTAATTGTAGATCAGCACAGGTACAACTATGGATTCCATCGTGTGAAAGCAGCACCTATGTCTGCGTCCGTGTTAGATGATCCATCATATTTCATTTCACATTTGTTAAAAGCAGCCCGAGGATATATGAATGATTTATGGAAGTTTGGCGGCAAAGATGACAGTAATGTGTTTTTTAATTGAACCGCAAAGAAACAATATCAGATGTTACTACAAAAAAATGTTATTCAAGTTATAAATATATTGCATGTTGCAATGCAAATTCTGAAAGCAATGGAATGCGGTTTTATTAATTTGCAAGCAGATGAAACAGTTGGGTTAAGTTTAAGCGTATAGGGAGATGTTCTGTGCGGTTTTCATGAGATATCGCGATTTTACAGATACCATCCTGGCAGGAAAACTCTTAATCTCCAGCAAACCACACAAAACATTACCAAATACTCTTTTAACACGTCCGACTGCAACATCTGCTTGGGAGTACGGTTTTATGGCTATGAGCTCTTAACGAATATCCGATACGTGTACCGGTGTTGAGAAACACTCGAAAGCAATTGACCTAACAGGCCGTTTACAAGACACATACTGCGACAAGCATCCAGTCTAATGTATTCTCAGAACTGGGTCAATTTTGACAATGCCACGTACATTATTTAGCAAAGGAGATATTCAAGAGGTAAGTTTAAAAGCTTCAAACGGTGATGTCACGAAGAGAGTAGCGACGTGTACCCTTGGAATACGGGTATGATGTGGGAGGTTTTTAGAAAATGGGGGCATTCTTTTCACCGGCATGAAGACTAGGAACTAAGAAGGGATGCCATCAGCCTGTATTCAATGGCATATGGGCGTTTCGCACGTACATGCACCATAGTGGCCATATTGATGCAGCTCTCGTGTGTGCATCACAAGGAAACAGGTCACAGTAAAGAGATAACGTTACGTCAATAACACGTATCCAGATTATCTTCGTAGTACGATTTTGATGTAGTAGGATTTTTGCGAAGGCTGTGAGAGAACCATGGAATCCACCCCCACAAGGATCTCAGTCTAATGTCCAGGCAGATTCACCGGTGGCATGGCATCAGGAGTTTAGCTGGTCAAGAAGTGTTCTCTAGTGGCTCAGAACACTTCTTGGCCAGCTAAACTCGTTATGCCATGCCACCGGTGGATCTGCCTGGAGATTATCTCAGTCAGCCTTTTCAGTAACGAAACGATTGAATTTTGCAGGACACATGCATGACTATCCCAAGAATGCCTTTATCAGTTTGCCATCGTGCGACCATTACACGATGACAGTGATCAGACCGAAACGCTATAGAAGTTTTACACAGAGATGCTGTGCTCGTTACATCATCATAGGCAATCTTCACTTTGTTTTATCTTGGTTATCTTAGTGATAAAAGAGTCATGAATATGAACCACCTGGCCGGAAATGTCTTACTTTGGTAACCTTGGTACGTGATAGAAATATCTTGAATATGTCTTCAAACAAGGTACCCATCCACCTGGACGAAAGCGTTAAATGACCACAATAATGATTTCCATAAGCCGAAAATAACGCCCGTCATTCTACGTCAACCACTTCATTCCAGATGTTGTATTTTACAGATGTTGTTTCTGACATGCTTATAGAGTGACCAAAGTCCCCAAATCGTGTGAACAAATTAAGCTGTTGGGTTCAAGAAACGTAGTAATATTTGTAGATTACTTTGATTGATCGATGAACTGTTACGATATGGTTCTTTGTTCAGCACTCATTGGTAAATAACTGCGCTCCAGGCAACGGTGTTCCCTAAGCAAAGGCATTTTCACCGTATATACCCATGAAGATCAATCTTCAAACAGATGGATGGCTCCTACTCATTTTCAGGTGTTTCGAACTTCTGAATGAATAACGTTTTACCTCAGTGTACGGTGTTATTTTCGCTCTGTCTGCATGTTTGAATTCTTGTGTGTCGGTAGTTATTTGAACACAGCAGAGTGACAGGGTGTGTGGAGCAAAATGGTGAAACCAGAGACTGACAGGATTGAAAGGTCGACTTGGCGATCCTTCCGTCTGTCTGTGTGTGTTTCTGTCCGTCTGTCTGTCTGTGGCATACTGTGTTGTCACGTTCACCGTAGAGTTAGAGGAGGTAATGGACACATGTCATATTAATCAAGACCTTGTTTGCATAGTTGATGAACTACAATTAAACAAGACATACGAACTACGCTAAATATTTCACGGAGGCGTGAGATCTCTGAACCCTTGTTCTCTATGAATGGCACGAGGAGCAGAACAGAAACGTTCACCACGAACGACAGTGCAAAACAAGCCGGGCTGCTTGGAGACCACATCCTCTCGCCTTGTCCCACTTAATGAATGTCATATTTATAAGTAAGCCCGCTTCTAGAACCCTTGAAGTTTATCTCCGACTGAAGCTTAAGATTGCTGTCGGTTCCTGTTATTTGTGAGGCCGGGCTAAAGTTAGGCTATGAGGATCAAGGTATTTGTGGGACCATTTAAGGATCATGTTTTCTTACCTCGTTTCACTAACATAACATCACATGTTACAAGTGACTCAAGTCTCCAGGGAGTTTCAAAACATTGTATTTGTAGTGATCTCCAACTGTAGTTCAGTCTGTTATTTGTGAGACTTCACCCCAAGATTGTTTCATGGAAAAATGATCTTAAATATGTTGTCAAGCTTTCTACCGATTTGTAGTAAATCCCTATTAGTTGTAAGACCTGATAAAATCAGACTATGGAGATCACGTTTTGTGTATTGGATTTCTTGCTATTTTACGGATGATCTCTAAGACAGTTATATATAGTTTTTAAACTTTCTGGCATTTTGTAAAGTGATTATGCAGCAAATATGCGTCATTTGTGAGACCCAATAAACAATGATAATTACGTCTTATGACCATATGTTATGAGCTAGTCTCTTCTTTGCCGTAGCTTGTCGTTAAGCCCACTACAAGCTAACAGAGCCCTTAAAGTGTTCTTGCTGTAAATTGCAGTTGTTTGTGAGCCCTGCTAGCAGTGATACCGTGCTAAGTGCCGTTTCCCATCTCACCTCGCTATAAGCGGATTTTCTCAACCTTCCAGCGAACAAACGGGTTTCACTGGAGCAATTTATACGGGCCTCCGGGCGTCCTACGGGAGCTTAGGGGGAATCATAGGTGGCTTAGCCCGTCCTAGAACACACTCCGGGGCCCATCCGTCAGTACACGGCCTGCGTCTCACAAACACGTGCACGTGATGCTCACAACGAAGTGGGAACACATAACCGTAAATTGTACAGGGGAGATTGAGGTGTAATTTGATGGCGGACTAGATACATGTACGTCATTGCTTCATTACCTTAAGAGGAAACAGAGAGATGCATTTTTAAGACCTTCACTTCATGTGAAGGTTTGCACCATAATGTGATATGTACATGGGCAACTAACTAGCACTTCGGTACTTATAAAGGCCATTAAAACGTAGATTTGGGAGAAGAAAAAAATGCTTCTTGATAAAGTCACATATTCCTTCCTTTTCATTAAAAAAACATGATTCGCTAGGTTGGCGTAAACGTTCCCTCACAGTTTTGCATCGTTATATGAGACCCATTCTTTTTTGCTTGTTTGTCATCTTGTTTGTCATTTTGTTTGTTTGTTTGTTTGTTTTTATTTATTTGTTTAGAAAAGATAGTCGACAAGGCGACATGTAGCTTAGGATGTCCTGATTAACTCGTTCATTAAAAATGTGCTGTCATACGCGGAAATCGCTGCTGGCCATTTTTAAGAGCATCACACTACATGAGCCTTGTCGAAACATGGTACAGTTCATACATGTACAGTATATCAAACCATTCAGTGGTTAAAGAAGAATGTTTTATCCCGTACTGAGGTCATTGACCTTTCGTCACGACAGTCCTGTCAACCGGGAATCATTTCCATTCAGAAGTTCACTAATGAAAAGATTTGTCCCCCAAAACAGCCTCTGTAGACATTTCAATAACTCCCTGATGAGCAGAAGTGGAAAGTTCAATAACCTCTCAATGTGTTTCTTTCAAACGAGATGTGTGGCTTAATCAAGTTGGTAAACGACTGGGTAAAAGGGTTCTTTGTACACGACCGGTGCCAATTACCTACCAACCTTTCAGTAGTTCTTTTCTTTGACTAAGGACAATATCAAATATTTGGCTGATCATTCGTATTAGCTGTGTGCAAAGAACCTTTTTTTTTACTCCATTGATCCGTGGTTTGGTTACAACCTCTCGACATCTAGCGTCAAGCATCAAAACAATAATGATAGAAACATGAAATATCTCATACTCAAAATATTGTAAGTTTTGTGAATTTCTTGTTTTCATTCATTATTTTCAATTTCTCGATGATCCTGCCTAATGCAACATACATGTATATAGCAGAAAGCTGAAGACAGGAAATGAGATAACCTATTCTGGTACCTTTTGGGGACCTTTGACCTAGCTTTCTATCAGTTTCCCCAATGTGTCTACCTTGTGAAAACGAGCCACTCCACTGTATACGGACACACAAACAAACAAGCAAAGAAACAGGCAGATGATACACACAGAAAATAACAAAACCTCCGCACACAGAGTTGACAAGTGAAACAGCAACAGTACTTGGTACATATCATCATAGATGACCGGTGTTGACATGTGATGTCGCATATCCAGTGTCGCATGTCCGTATGTAACATTACAGATTTATGATGGTTCAACGTAAATGCCCGATAAATCATACGTCGATTGTTCACTTTCCATCATTGATTATTTCATTTGACCTGATCTTCGTTTGCCCACAGACATGTTTTAGATGTCAATATTCTTAGATAGTCTTCGATACGTTACATTGGTTATACGTTAGACAAACTACAATTGAGGGGGAAATGAGTAATTTTGCTTTGACGTGTTGTTAGAATGCCAACATGGTTTGTCCAAGTAGCACAATTCATCACTTCATTAGAGTGCTGATCCCAAAGTGAATGTGTACTACGTGCGCTGTTACCAGGTAATTTCACGACAACGAATTGTCGTCCCACCATTGCCTGTTTCAGTAAACTAATAAAACAATGGAATGAAGGACAGCCATTTTCTGTTGTCCACGTTCAGATGGAAGAGTATGTTAGACAGTACTCAAATGTAGATGAACCATGATGGATCATTATAGCATAACGAAACAAAAACACGACCTGAAAAACCACACTGATAATGTTACTTCGGTATGAGTAAAACAGGTACGTGTGTCCAGACGAATCTGTCGAGATTTTACCAGTCTGTTTGTTGGCATGAAATTTCACCTGTGTGTTTAGGTGATTCGAAGTTTGGCTGTTCACGCGTTCTTGTTGTCTCTCTGTATACGCAGGGTTTGTTTTCGATGTGTCTGGGTGTTTGTGTTCGTGTGTGTCCGTAGTTATTTCAATACACTGTCAGTAACGTGTCCAGAAGTGGTGACAACAAAAAGGTAAGACTTGTGGAAAATGAAAGGAAGTAGAGTTTAGAGGTGGCAGCCCAGTCGTCTTCGAAGTCTTGTCCCTCCTGTCGTGGCCGTCAGTGTTCCAGGTATTGAGTCATTTGGATGGGACGTCGTGTACTGTACCTCTGTAAGGACAGCCACACCGAGGGTACGTTAAAGAACACATCGCTAAAAGTGGGAGTGCACTAAGGTTGTGCGAAGGCCAAAAACAATCAGTTACGAACTCATAAGACTAGCAATAAACACTGATAGCATTTCTCAAGTTGGGAAGCCTTGCCAAAAAATGAAGATGATAAGAAATTTACTCGTCACCAGGGAGACTCGGTCTGCATATAAAAAGCAATATCGGCTCTGAAGTATGGATGTTTTAATGAATATGAAATGATGCCCACGGCCCTGCTTTCTGGTGACCTTACCTCTCCCCAATGTCACAACTGCCGTTAGCGGTCCACACAATATCACTTAATGGAGAAATCATTTCATCCCACCATTATGGTGGGTGAAATTCTCGTTAGCCCTCTAATGCATTTTTCACAAAAACAATCATTGCCACTTCAGCCTTTGCGTAACCCCCAAGCAGGGACAACATTCTAAATTTAGACAGGAATACTGTAGTCTACGGAGTTAACAATATGCGAGACGCAGTCACAATGTTTGATGAGGAATCCCTTCGTATCTTAACTGGAAAAAAAGTGAGTAAATGACTTAATAAGAAGAGCAAGGAAATTCTTGTTGTCCACACACCTCATCTCAGTTATCTCTCTCATCTACCGTTACTGATTTTCAAACGGGTGTCGCCTGCAAAGTAATGATCACAATTGGCTGAGTTGTGCTAGATGTTGATTGAGGGCTTCATAGATCATGACTATGCCCCAATATTTGAGCTGAGTCCGTTATGTCTGACTGAGACCTAGAACGCATTGAACGCCCCTCGTAGGATTGCCGTTGTAGTCATCGTCAGCCGGCCCAACAGGTTCGTTGACCGAGCGATCGTAATCTCGGTTCACCGGTGGGCCATAGACGGCTTGTTCTCGTAAAATAACGTTATTCAATAACCATGCATTACACTTTGCCGCTATCTGTGTCCCAGCTGATCAGCGCGCGTCACGTGCTGTGACAGTAATTTGACGAATGGTCCTCCACGTGAGGTTTTACTGCCTGTTCTGCTGATGCAACACCCACAGAGACGCGAAGATGCCGGATCCCCTTAAAAGGCAAAGCGCAGCACTAATGGAGGTGCAGACATTGACACATATACGGGGCCCTTCAGTTCAATGTGGGGATAAAACACATTGATAGTGATCTGTTCAATACAGCCGGCGGCGCCTTAGGCTTCTAATGGGCGAAGTTTGTTTAGAAAGACAAAGAATTACGGAGTCACTCCATTTTAACTTCCTGCTAAAACCTCATCATCTGGAAGCCGTTTGTGAACGATGTGACCTAGATTTTCTTAAGTGCACTTTTAATGGCTCCATGATTCTTGCCACCATTCAGACGTTTTCCTCATTGTCAAATCTTACTCCTCTAGAAATATATCTACACTTCCTATCTCCTTCGGGTAATGGCTTGACGTATGACTCAGGCTTCCGTTCCGGGCTCGCGCACGTGGCTTGCCATGATTTTAACCAGCGGACATGCGTTATTCGTACTAGCTCTCTCACAGTAAAGATGAAAGCTCTAAGACAGTAAAGAGCAATACTGTACAATAAATGAGATTATTGCAGCGCGTGTGACTGCAGCTATGTATCGATATGATCTTGAACTTGACGGTTTAGGATGTGTCCAAGGTTAACCTTGGCGACCCTTGCAAAGACACTTTCAAGTTGGAAAAGTTTCCATTGACGTGGTTGGATCTAAAAACCAATGCTTTTTATCACCATATGTTTATTTCACCGATTTAGTTATTATCTTGATTAGTGGGAAAATTTGATAGATTTTCCAAATCCCTCGTGTGAAAAAAATCTAAGAAGATCCGTGTCTATACCAAAGTCTTTTATTTTCTGTATGTTTAGTATATATTCTGTATATCCCATGTTGCGATTGGACCTCGGCCAAGAACTTGCAAATAAACTCTCTATTAATACCATCCCCTAGGTGCATTGTACGACGGGGAGAGCCCCACGGACCGAACGGCTGTCCGCCTAGCGGTGGAGTTCGTGAACAACAGGACCGACATCTTACCTGCGACCAGGATCCGGATCGTGGAGGGAACCGTGGTGATGTTAGCTAACCTGGACAGCGTACTCACAGGTAAGGTAGGAGAGTACAGCAAATCAAACCGTCAACAGCAGAAAACAACAGGATAATGTAATGTTAACTGTCTTTGTGGATCGTTTATCACATCGGGGCATGTTAAAATTTTAACCTCCTTGGTTGAACTACATGTGTACTAATTGTGATTGACAGTCATGTAATCTCGAGGAAGAGAAAGAGATGTTTTTCCGATCATCCCGTTATTACGAAAACCAACACTTCCAAATCTTCTTCTACTTCATCCCATTGGTTGAAGAGTAGGCACAAAAACAGGACAGCCAGTCAAACAGAAAAAAGTTCTGATCTTCCGTTCTATACTGCGTTCTATTACAAATCGTTTCCTATCGGAGTATTGGAGTTTATTTCCATCTACAAAAGCCTCATCTCCATACTCAAATTGGAGAATTATCTGGGGCTGACAAATTGCTATACGATGAGCCATTAGTCATGGCTGTTTTCTAATCTATAAAATTTGATAAAGGGAAGATGAAACTCTGCGCCTCGGCCGATCCATACTTGATGGCATTTTCACGAAAGGCACCATATTTGGGACTCTGCCCTACATCTGAAATTGACCACAAATCATCGCAAAATCACAAGCAAGATCTGACTTGATGACTGCATGGGAACTAGAGCATATTTTCCTCGATCATTGACTTAATTTGTTATCAATCATAGAATAAAATAATGCTTTTTGGTGTGATTAAACACAACCACTCACATCATGCACACACACACACACACACACACATACACGTACGCAGACACACATACACACACACTCTTTGGCAAATACATACAAAGTAGCACCGGCCAGCCAAACCATCACCTACCCACTTCCACACACACACACAAATTCGCACGTGCACAGGCGGACATGTACTAAAACAACCTTCACATTTTCCGAGTTAAAAGTAGAAATTCTATCACTTCATTATTCCATAACTATGTCCTAACATCTCATAATAAAACACAACATTATGGTTAAAAATAACGTTCCACTGTAATCAGCATACCTTTCCCCATGACCATTGACGCTATCTACATGTGTGAATGCACGAGGTGTGATAACCTTCCGACTGTAACAGCTATGTGACGCAGGTGAATGTGATACCCAAGTACAATTAATCATACAGCTATACGTTAAATAATACTTCATATGAGCAAACCAGATCGAACTCTACTGTTTCCTAGATGAGGGATTATTGATGTTTCTAGATCAGATTGGTTCGAATGAGCGCAAATTGTACCTCATGGGTGTATAACGCTATATTTCCGCACATTTAACTGTTAATGTTATAGGTATTGTATTGGTTATGTAAAGGTTTGTTCCTCCATTTGTTCTGGACAAGTATACCAATGGGAGATGGTTAACCAAGAGCACTGAGTCATGTATCGAGCTGTACATAAAACCTTTGGAAAATGGAAAATCATAGAGAAATCTGAGTTAGAATAGCGTTTTCGCCTGTTGATCGAATCACTGGGTCTCAATGAGTGGTACCAGTAATTATTCAACGTAATGGGTCCAGGAAAGGCTCCAAGGTGCCCGGAAGTCTGTAATGCCCCCCGTCTCTGCTGAGAACAGGTTGATATGCCCTGATGTGTACAGGTTTGTCTTGTATGCTTTCTCCCTCCATAAAGGATTTTTGTTTTCTTAACAGTCTGCCATCAAGCTGAAAAAGGTGTTGCAACGTTCGTCGGGCCCGGGAGTTCCAGCTCGGTCAAAACCACGCAGCTAGTCTCGGCGGGTCTCGCGATACCTCAGATCGCGCCCATCGCCACCGACCCGATGTTGGACAACTCCGAGAAGTACCCGTACCTGCTGCGCATGTCCGCGCCCGACACCGTGCAGAGCCGCGTGCTGGTGGACCTGGTTAACGAGTTCGGCTGGCAGCAGATGAGCATCCTGGTCTCACGGGACGACTATGGTATGGTCCAAGCAAGCTCACTTCACACCTACATTAAACTCTTTTCATCTAGCACGGCACCTTGCTCAGGTATGCTAAACACAGGGTGGAACTTGGACAATACCAATTGGCAGAAAGTTATCTGCCGAACGATAAATGAGTAATAGTGGCAAAGATGTGAGAATATGGCAAAAACTGGAGGGCAAATGAAGCATAAACTCTCCATATCTTGCATTCGACATATCGATCAGTCCATTCATTCATTATAAAAGAAGTAGGAGAACTTCAAGTCATTCAAAGTCCTCCAACTTCCATATCCCCAGGTACGCACGGACTGATGGAGTTCAAGACGTTGGCCAGTCAGCGGGGATGGCTCATCCGCACCGTGCAGCAGTTCCAGCCCAGGGAGAACCCCGCACAGATAGACGTGCTGCTGCAGCTCAAGGCCATCAAACAGGCAGGTACGCTGCAGGGAGGGGGAGAGGGAGGGGGTGAGTGAGGGAATGAGTGAGTGACTGAGGGAGTGGGGGAGTGACTGAGGGAGTGACTGAGGGAGTGAGGGAGTGACTGTGTTCCAGCCCAGGGAGAGCCGCGCACAGATAGACGTGCTGCTGCAGCTTAAGGCCATCAAACAGGCAGGTAGGCTGCAGGGAGGGGAGAGTTAGTGAGTGAGTGAGGGAATGACGGACGGAGTGAGTGAGTGAGGGAATGACGGACGGAGTGAATGAGTGAGTTAGTGAATGAGTGAGTGATTGTGAACGAGCGAGCGAGCGAGAGAGTGAGTGAGTGAATGAGTGAGTGAGTGAGTGAGTGAGTGAGTGAGTGAGTGAGTGAGGGAATGACGGAGTGAGTGAGGGAATGACGGAGTGAGTGAGTGAGTGAGTGATTGTGAACGAGCGAGCGAGCGAGAGAGTGAGTGAGTGAGTGAGTGAGTGAGTGAGTGAGTGAGTGAGTGAGTGAGTGAGTGATTGTATGTATATCTCCGTTTTCATATCTCCGCTGACTCAGTTTCGCTGCAAGAATGTTACGTATACATAATTCTCAGAGAGCGTATACGTATGAGGGTTGAATGAACGGACTAACATATGATTATGGCCGGCCGGAACAGGCTAAATTGTGTCAACTGAACTAGCATCATTCATTTTATCTGTCTGACCGATACTTTTTCGTTGTACAACACATGCAAGACAGACGGTGACGAACTCGTCTAAAAACAAGACGCGGCCATTACGGTCAGACTTTGCACTGTAGTTGTTATCTCAATCTGATAAACGACGCAAATAGCTTCTGGCATTAGGTCCTTATCAATTAGTGTCAAACTTGAAACTAAATCAGAGGGATTTCCTGCGCACTGCAGCAGTTGTACGGGTTTCCCTTTCGGACGATAACCCGACAGAAACATGGCTTCCCGCCAACCACTGACTGACAGCCGTTCAATTATTCAGAAGAAAAATGTCTGCTTTGGTCTTCTCAATATAAATCCATCCTTCTAATGTATCGAAGCTTTTTTTTAAATCTGAAAACAACTCAAATTTAATTTCTGATTCCGAATAAATCCTCATAGTAACCCGGTAAGTCTGACATGTGTCGGTTCCATCCGGACGCATCCTTGCCTGGCATCTGTGTGACATATTGCTATCTTTCTTGGGGATTTAGAGCGCCTTTTTCCGCTGAAGATAAGAGTTAAGTAGATTTGAGCATGTCGGACGGCTTATAACTTCTGTGCTGTATCTTCAGCTGCGCGGCTGCGACATATTGATCGATTTTGCAAGGTGAATCTGGATAGTTCATGGCGTGTGGAAGGTCAGCTACTCGGACCACGGGAAAGAACCGGGATACCATTTTCCTCACCGTCGGACTCCCCCAGCGTTCTATAGACCACCGGTCCGCTGAGCCTGGTAGAGGCTGCCATGGGGCAGAAAATAAAGAAAAAAGAATATATTAATGGCAAAATCAACAACATTGTTCACTATGGCCAGGCATGGCAACCACAACATTCTCAATCTCAAGATGATATCAAACTGTGCGATCACATTCGACGTAGGTCGTCGTGCGATTTTGACGTCGCAGGCTGTGACAGGACCAGCCGCCAATAAGGATTTATCATCTAGGACAGCAATTTCTGCAGCAAGACAGCTGCATTGACTTTGTACGTCACGAGCACGACTCTCACAAGGATGTCCTCGGTTACCGATCTTACGACGACCGCACTCCGAATGTGATAAGGCTATGTAACCTTCTTACGAAGCTCCGTGCGAAGTTCTGTTTATTTATCTTTTAAGTTCACTATCACATACAGTTCACTAGATTTGATTGCAGCCCCCTTACGATGCCCGTACACTTCATCAGCATTGCTCTACATGTATCAGAACACTGAGGACTATAAAACGAGCTGTTGAGTCATCGTGAAAACAACACATGATGGATATATTAGAAACGCCAAGAGATTATATCGTCTGTGTACTTACGTGAACTCCGACGTGTACTTACTATAAGCTCATTATTACCGGCTACACTTGCGTGCACAGCAGGTGTCGAATCGTTGGTTTACAACCCTGCCGTCTTCACAGGCAGACACCGATTAATTAAACCATCTGTTTTCAGGGCAGACAGACGGGGCAGACGGTTCAGGTTGGGGCAAACATCTCCATAAAATGTCACAAAGTTTTGCTACATGTTATGGAAGATGACGCAGCTTGATGTAGCATTTCGTCTTCAAAACTTGTTAGTTTGAGAATGTGTGTAACTCGTTGCTGAATATTTATCAAGCTTTCGTATGGCAATTGAAAGACAATGTTTAATTGCGTTGATCTTGTTTCTTTCTGTTATGATGTTTATTTATAACGTCATATGTAACGCCATGTATACATAACGGCATGTAAAGAAAGTTCATTTTCTTAGGTTAATTACACAATACGAATCCCTATGCACGGCCCAGTGTCTTCTCAATTTCAAAGTTATCAGTTGGTGGCATGATCATGGTCAGGTATTCCAGATTGATCAATACTCTCACCCCATCGTTCTACTTCAAAGGCCCTGTTATTTATGTGACCTTCTACATCATATCCCCAGTGTAAAAGGAATAATTGATATTTTATTGAAGATTGTCATACTGACCTATATTCTAACGACATAGACCCACACACCTGCCCGGACACCATGTGGTGCAACACGCAAACCAATAATATGGTAAATCCCAGGAAAATCCGCCGCTCGATGCCTGCATCTGGGTACAGGGGAATGAAATATGGCTTAAAAGCACACAAAAAAATCGAAGATATCATACCTGTGTTAATTTCTAAATAGTTTTTGCGAATGTCTTGTTTTACTCATTATTGTAAACGTTTTCGCTAAATGTATGCAGTTTTGTTCACTAAGACAACAAACATACATAACGTTATTGCAGGAAATTGAACACAGTAAATAAAACCTTTGACCTAACTTCCTGTCACAGTCCCGAAGGTCCTTACTGTGTGGAAACCATTCATTCATGATCAAAACATCATTCGCCCTTCACTTCCTGTCGCGTTCCTGTACTGTGCGTCACAATGCTATGGACACACAAACAAATACACACATAAGCGCGCCGAAAATAAAACCCTGGTAGACCAGGGCAGTAAGTCCTAGTACACTGTGTTCATAGATAGATATCTCTCTGTGGTGGGAAAATGATAATCTTACATATTTGCTGCACGAGCTGCATGTAGGGACTATTAAGGCCACGCCCTTTGAAAACATCTTAGATCATCAACAACACCTTAATATTAAATCAAAGCGTACATAATTAACGCCTTGGGTAGTAACCTACATAATGTTGATGAGCGACGGCTGTGTTGGGAAAAAGACTTAATTAACGGTCACTCATTCTTCCTTGATTATATCATTTTGATGACCCTACTGGGGCCCATAAGCCATAAGATCATCTTTATCTGCGTATATTGCATGAGGAGAATGAGGGATGGTCTCGTGACTATCATCCCAAAATAAATCTCAGTAACCTCAGTCCATGAATATCTAAGAGACACTGCACACTAAGAATTTTGAAAGACACTGGGGATTTCGAAGATGCCCTTTACTAATTTTCGGAGATACTTTCATTTCACAATTACAAAATGACGACTTATTGATAAGTACAAAATGAATAATAGCATATTAGCAGTAAAAGAATACTTCACTCTATATCACGAGATCTCTACATTCCCACCTCCACAACTTTTATTGTTGTTTCTACGAAGATATGGGCCCGGGTTATCCAAGAGTCCAATGACCATTACAAAGACCATGTGTGCTCTTCTGTTGTGCCGAACATCTCAACCATTTCCACAGCTCCCAGGGTCGTAAAATGTGAAACAGAGGCATTTTTCGGTTCATGTGCTTGTATTTGTGAGTGTGTCCGTAGTTTTGTGGAATGACAGGATGTGAGGCGGAAGGTGGTGTTCCCGGAGACTGGTATGATGAGAAGGATGGTTTGGCTCAGGTCCGAGTTGGTCAGACGGGCTGGTAGAAAAATTTATAGACGAAATAATATAACTTGGCCAAAATAGACGAAAAATTCACAACGAATAAAGAAGAAACTCATTTTATAAACTTTCGTGTTGTTGTTTCGTGTTGTTTGTAACGATTCTCCGCGATATCCGTCCTCCCAGGAGCGAGGATCATCCTGCTGAACTGTGGCGGGTTGCTGGGCATGGAGGTGCTGAGGAAGGCCTCCACCATGGGCATGACGGGAGGCGGCTGGGTCTGGATCGTCACCGACGGGATCGCCAGCATTGTAAGTCTCAGGTCTCCCTCCTAACCGCTAACTGTAACATTTTCTAACTGATTGAAAAAAACAACTCGTGGGAATTGAAGACCTCATGCTGACATCCCCCAAACAACAAACAAACAAGCAAGCAATCTCATATCCAAAAGTATCTATGAGTATGAATCGTTGGCAAAAGTGTCTATGAATGTTTGTCAGCAGGTTGTATGTTACTGTCAGTAATGTAAGTTCACCTTTATCCGCGTGGTTACGTATATCCGTTGTTTTCCAAAATCAAGGCGACGTTCGGAGGTTTCAAACTGCAATATTTTGAAAATATAGCTGTTTGATATAACAACCAATAGGGTACCCCATTGTAGTTTGATATAACAACGGATATAGGTTACCCCGCGGATAAAGGCGAACTAACATTAATTAACATCGTTAATCTAAATCTCATTGGAGGTAAACAGACAGATAAAAATCGACCAAACATTCCAGGACTCGCACATTATATGTAAGCTGAATCTAGATGCATCTTTAATGAGTGGTCGTTAAGGGCACTTACTATTTTTGTTTTAAGTCTGCACCGGTCATAATGGACTGTGCAGGTACTTTACTCTCAAATGTGGTCGGCTCGCTCCTAATAGAGTTATCAAGATGAGCCATTTTTACTCATGGGACAAAAATCGATGTATGGTCTATTTGATAGTAGGTGTACTCTGTAATGCATCCGCGTTGGGATAGTGCTTTCATCGTATGTTCTCTTGGTTTAGATGGACAGGATGGGACTTTATCACATGGGAGTTAATTTCCAGGGCAGACCTCGAGGCGAAGAGCAATAATCTAATATGTAGTCAAATAAGCTATCTTCTTTCTCCGTAATCCAGCCCATTAGGCTACTTTGTGCATTTTTAATATGAGTTGAAGAGGGTTGTATTGATTCCCAGGTCACTAGAGAGGACACCATAGTTCGCAAATTGCTCATTTTCTCATAGCTGTGTCGTTATGTCTTTCCCTGTCATAGTCCATTGGAGAGACGAAGGTGAAGGTAGGTTTTGATCACGTGCATCTCTGCATGTGGCATGCCTTGGCCACGTGATTCACCTCGCACAACCGTCCTGTTATTGAGCACATTTATGATTTTCTTAAAGGCTAGTCCAGACTAGACAGAGCAGAAAAACAGCATGGAATCCCCATCTATGTTGGTTGCCTCATTTGTTTTGGTTCGACCAAAGTTTCCATCACAAACAATGAAACTAAGGTTTGAAGACTGATATGCAACATAACCTGCCACCTTCTTCAGGATGGCTGACCCAGTCATCTTGGACACGTGACCACATAGACACGTGACTGCTATCGATCACAGGAGTAAATGGTGCCTGTGAAATGCCCTGATCTTTTGTACCTTACTGTCTGGATGGATTAGCCCTTTTTGTGGCGGTTTGTGGGTCTGATATGTTTGAGGACAATTCATTGTCTGCATGCAACATGCACATCACATCACGTGTTCTTTACCCCAACTGCACATCCACGTGGCCGGAAATACTGTCATTCTTCCTCACTTACGTTTTGTTCAAAATAAAACAAATCTTTTTTCTCATCTTCTATGAAAAACGTTTAATTTTGATATTAAGAATCGTAAATGTACTATGCTGCTTAAAAAGGTTATCCAAGTCTAGCAGAATACAATGGTGTGTCCAACTGGTTTCAATATGATACTCAAGGTATGTTTTGTGCCAGTTATGGCTTCAACCCGTCATCATTTCAGTTGAATGTAAAACAGTAACGTTAACATTTCCTCTTGCGTTAGTCGGACTTTGGTAGGGAGGTACCGGACGAGCTGGTGGGTGTCCTGGGGACGAGACCTGTAGGTACCAGCGGTGACCTGTACACGTCATTCAGACAGTTCTGGCGGGCCGCGGATCCCATCTTGTACCCAGGGGCCGGTAGGGTGAAGATTGAGGTAAGTGGCTCATCTTTGGGTGACGTGCATTGGGGAACTGAATCATTACGCCACAAAACATTTTGATAAGAGACATTTGAGATATGTTAAGTTACATGTGTGCTTTCCAAACAGACTGTATATTTGACCTGTTCCTATACCTGTTTGGTGCGTGTTTCAAATGGCGAGGTCTTTCTTATACCTAGCGTATCTAGGCAAACAAAACGCACATCTTGAAAGTCTTGCGAAATGAGGCAAAATAATCCGAAACAAGCAGAATTCATTCATTTGCTCAAACGTTAAGTATATCTTATGCACTAACTTGTTATAGGCCAGGGCTGCCAAGTACGCCGACGCCATTCTCACCTTCGCCTACGCCTTTCAACAAGTCATCAAGGACGGGTTCTACCG
Organism: Branchiostoma floridae; assembly: GCF_000003815.2. Classification (NCBI taxonomy): domain Eukaryota; kingdom Metazoa; phylum Chordata; class Leptocardii; order Amphioxiformes; family Branchiostomatidae; genus Branchiostoma; species Branchiostoma floridae. Next base: position 9,971,345 of record NC_049985.1, on the reverse strand, counting down.
CCCCGAGACGCCGCTCTTCTGCGAGGGGAACGTCTCCTGGAAGTGGAGCAACGGGCCCGCCATGCTGGAGTACCTCAAGAAGGTAACTAAAGTCACGTATTGGCATAATCACAGGCTCTTGCTAGAGAAACCTGTTTTGAATTCGTCGCTATCGACGGGCGTAACCATCTATGGATTCTGGAGGCTCCCGCTCGCCACCTCTCCAAGATGGCAGTACCGCCGTGGATCACTAGTCAGTGCTTCAAATGCTGTTTGATCTGCTCTTGATTTGTTTATTTCGATATTTTATACAAAAAATTATGAAGAAGGCTATGTAGTAAACACAAAATCCTCCTTATAGCTGCTGTGTTCACAGAAACATACATGGCCATCCTAACAAGATAGTCGTTCATGGAAATGTCTGTAGGGAGAGGGGATGAAGACAATTTTCTAACCATCCCGAGCCTTCTCCTTCAGGTAGACGAGCCCGGCATCTCCCAGCGGCTCCGCTTCACGTCCAGCAGGATCCCGCGGGAACCGCTGTTCGACATCGTCAACCTGAGGAAACACGGCTGGCAGACGGTACGTCATCTGTCAATCATTTCTGTAGCGACAGTATCTAACGTATAGACTGATCACTAGTTAAGGCGAGGGGATAGTACCTCACAAAGAGATGATAAGTGACGTAGACCCGTCGAAGAGCGCTCTTACACTTCTATCTTGCTATTCCTTTGAATTTCTAGTCATATATCCGTGCCTCTTGTGTCTAACAAATTTAGGATGTGATTAAACTTGATTTCGTCTTTGTGATAATTTTGGGTGAGTATCGCCATGCATGGTACCGGCGAATATGGACCTTACCGTCCCTATACAGGTTGGGAGGTGGGACGAGGCGCGCGGCTTGAGCATGCCGACTCGGAACGTGACGTTCATGGGGATGGCGGAGCCGGTCCCAGAGGACTACCGGACGGACCTGCGCAACAGAACACTGAAGGTCAGGTAACCAGCGTTCTGTAGTCTCTACTAGATTCGTTTGGCGGAGTAAATAAGATAGATGATTTGCCTGAGGTATCATGTGACCAGATTATTGGACCGTCATCTTCAGGAGTTCATATATACTTGTACAATCTCTTGCGCAGCGCATCTTCCATTTGGAGGCTGTGCTTATACCCCCCTCACATTACGCGCGATTCGATCGGACGACGAGTCTGCG
>NC_049985.1:9912887-9970053 GCF_000003815.2 Branchiostoma floridae | reverse complement strand
AGATTAGTTGAGATTTGCAAAGTTAGATCGCATTTGTAACGTCACTAATCGACAAAATGTGTCGGGAAGTTTATGTCCTCCGTCTCGGCTGCAGGTTTCTGCGTGGACCTTCTGGACTGGATGTCTCAGGGCATGGGGTTCAGGTATGACCTGTATCACGTGGCCGACAACAACTGGGGCGCCAAGGACCCGATCACAGGGAAATGGAACGGGGTGGTCGCTGACGTGGCCTACAAGGTTAGCATGGCGACATTTCAAAGCAGACGTAGGACTGTGGCTTGGATCTGTGCGACGTTTTTGCTTTGTTTCACGTCTTTACTTCCGAACAGTGTATATTTTGTGCCAACATCCATGTTAATCGAATAATACTTATCACGTTAGAATGTAATAAAACAATGTTGTATTTTGGTGTTACTGGTGTCATAAGCACTCATTCAACTCATACTGTAAAAAATGACCATATAACGTTACAGTGACTTTATCTTTTACAATATATCCCTTTAAAGTAGCTGCTAATATAAAACAGATGTAAGTGACGATAATACCTGTATTTTCAGAAAGCCGACATGGTGGTAGCGTCCATCACCATACGGGCAGACCGGGAGGAGGTTGTTGACTTCACCACGCCTTATATCGACGTGGGGCTCACCTTCGTCATGAGTAAGGTGGGGCGGAAGGAGATCTCACTCTTCAACTTCTTCGGACCACTGGAGAAAAGGCGAGTCCTTACATTGTCTCCTGGTTTACACTTGTAGTGTTTCTCATTGAGTAATCACTTTCCTGGCTACATTTCAGCCGGAAGTCATTTAGAGGTAAAATCGTTTCCTAATTCCGAAGTGGGGAGACAACAGTCTTGACTCTTGAGACACAATGGCGACAAGATGTATGGAACTTATACATCTCTGTTTTATTTCATTTTACTTCAGGCACACATAAACACATCATTAAGAACAACATACAAATCTAACTACTGGTATACACAGTCGTGGCTAGATAATGACAAGCTTCTAGTATTTGTATAAAACCAGGCTGATGCAGTGCTGCAATATGTTACTCTTATGCAAGCTTATGTAATCTTCTTTCGTATCCATGTTTACGCGATCTATGTTTTATGTCCAATGACTTCTTATTTGTTGTACCAATCACTCTTGATTTCGTTCTCTTTTCCAATGGCGTTATAATAAGAAAGTCTAATAAGATGCCCTCGCCTTTTCCTTCCATCTGACCGCAGGTTGTGGCTGCTGATCGCCATCACCACGGTAGCTGTGGGCGTCTTCCTGTCTATCGTCAACAAACTCAGCCCCTACAGCTGCCGACCTGTCGCCGTCACACGGCCGGGACAGGACAACCACGAGAGGTCAGTCAGGTCAAGACTCTTCAGCTTAAGGAGATGGAGTGATGTGTGTAGGACGGTGTGAACCTGTATCTAACGTGCCTAGCCATCTTATTTGTTTGTTATGATACCTTACGTCTATTGTGTGTACATGCATAAATGGGGGGGAGGAGTTAAGTTCAAACATCTCTACGCCGGCTACACCTAACGTCGGTTGCAAACACGCCCAAAAACATATTTAACCAGCTGCATGAGGCTTGGTATCGGCCATACTTTTGAGTTGATAGAACGAAAGACCTGAATCATTCAGGTATATCGAAGGCTTGAATTTTTCATCCCGATATGATTGAAAATCCCTGATGATCTGATTTATACGTTCACAGAGAGCCGTCTTTGAAACAGAATGAGAAGACAGGGAAAGATGATGATGATGACGATGGTAATGATTCAGATGATGATGAGAATGACCAGACGAAGATCACGTTAGGAGACTGGATCTGGAACTCTTTCTGCACGCTGTTCCAACAGGGCCCGGAGGAGTACCCCAAGTCTGCAGCAGGTACTCACAACATTAAACGTTGCATGCTGTTAACTTGTATCATACATGGCCCTTAGGCACAGGGAAATGTTTTCCCGGTTACCCGACCGATCCTAGCAAAACCCTACCCTACCCTACGTTGCAATATGAAATGAATCTGTATAATCAAAATATGATGTCAAAAATACCAAGGAACATTGTTAAACCGTGTTTGACGTATCACTTCGGCCGAAATCTAAACAAATTCGGTAGAAACTTGTTGACAAAACAGTGACAGTCCCTTTACGACGTTTTGTCCTCCGCCCCAGGCCGGTTTACGGCAGGTGTGTGGTGGCTGGTGATCCTGATCCTGATCGCCACCTACACGGCTAACCTGGCCGCACACCTCACCATCGGCAGGCTGCAGGAGACCATCGGCAGTGTGGAGGACCTGGCCAAACAGGTCAGATTCTCTTGGTTGTCGTTAGCACGAAGATCACAGAAGTTAAAGAAGAAATCAAGAAGGAGAACATAATGAAAAGTGGCTAAAAAAAGTAAAGACGAGTTTACGGCCTACGATTTTTTTCCCGTTTGATAGCCAGGCAGGTTATCGGCGAAAAATTATCGCCCCGACAACATTTAGCATTTAGATCCCTGTGTTTTAAAATTGGGGAATCAGTTGAGGAGGAAAGCTTATATCTGACTAGAGTTACTCCTTGAAACTGTATGTTTTTATATTGGCCAATTTTTTACTCATCAAGTACGTATACCTTTTCTTGTCTTTGTCTTCAGACGGAGATCGCCTATGGAACTGTTCTGTCTTCGGGTCCTCACAGCTTCTTCCTACAGTCCACCATAGAGACCTTTCAGAAGATGGCGCGTTACATGTCAACACATGACGTCATGGTAGCTACGTCAGAGGAGGGGATAGCGCGTGCGCGCAGGGGACACTACGCCTTCGTCTGGGACAGTGGGATACTTGACTATGTGGTAAGTGCTAGGGAAACTTGTATCTTGGGAGGCTTCATTTCTTAATCTGGACTTAAGGCTAGCCTCCATAGCAGGCTCTCGGGGGCCTTTTTTGGGCTCATAATACACTTTTGCTGGCCATTTCTTCTTGTACTGGCTCGCTGATTGTCGACCTCCGCTGATCTATTGGCCCTGCGGAGGCTAATACACCAGCGGAGGCCGGCAATCAGCGACCCAGTACAAAAAGAAATGGCCAGCAAAAGTGTATTATGAGCAAAAAAAGGTCCTGAGAGACTGCTAAGGAGGCTAACTTAAGACAACGCACGGACCAAAAACCATGAAAATCCATCAATACCTCTTCTACTACTTTTGTTTACAAAACAACAAATGGCACGAAAACTTAATCGTACGTAATTGCAGATAGATAACATTGATCTTGATCATGCATAAACCAAGGAGGTTAACCTCCTTGCATAAACCATGCATAAGCGATCCCATGATATAACGTCTCACTTACCTCCCTCTCCAGACAAAAACGCCACCATGCGACTTGAAGACAGTCGGCAGACTGTTTTCCAAGACGGGGTACGGTTTTGCCCTGCAGAAGAACTCCCCCTACACGAAAGAGTTCACGGAAAAGATACTTTGGGCACGCGAGTCGGGAAAACTGGAAGAGCTTTTCAACAAGTGGTAAATCCCAGTTTGCTTTTTACATCAAAACTCTCAAAACAACATTTTCTATTATGGAAGTGCTGAATTGCCTTCCATTACATGTTAGATACATACAACCATTGTAACGTTATATGTAGCCATATGAGGTCCTCATATAGCTAACCAATTGATCTATTCTTTCATTGATTCATCCATACATCAATTCATTTATCTACTCATTCATTCATTCATCCATTTATGTATGTATTCTTTCATTCATCCATCCATACAACCATTCATCTATTTATTTATCCATTCCTCCATCCATCCATCCATCCATTCATTTATATTTTCATTCATTCTTCCATTAATTCATTCACCCATTTACATATCCACTTGTACACATTTGTTCACTCATTCACTCACTCATTCATACATACATTCATTCACTCACTCACTCATTCATGCATTCTATCCTCCCCTCTATCTCCCAGGACTGGCGGTTCGGAGTGCGCCCGAGAGGACGCGAAGCTGAGTACGATAGTGATCGGGCTGGACCACATGCTGGGCGTGTTCGTGCTGGTGTACGGCGCCATGGCCATCAGCCTGGTGGTGCTGACGCTGGAGTGGATCCTCGTCTGTGTGGGCGACGTGGACAAGAAAAGTGCAAAGGTCAGGAGGGGAGGGTGATCTCCAAGCAGATCCTACGGTGGCATAAGATATTTTTAAAAGCTGGCAGAGAAGTGAAGTCGTCCTAGGAATGTGTATGCTATGGAGCCCGTCTGACTCTCTTTGGCCGGCTATACTTGAATATTAGGGGGAGGGGAGTCATTGAAAAATAACTTATAGGTTAGGAAGTATTTTAGCCTGTGTTTATACAATCTCTCGCTGACTGAGGTTAATGACCCCCATCTTCTAGGTGGCGGCAACTGTAGGGCCGGCCGCTAGGAGCGCGATTTGTCAGGCTACGATGTATTTCGTCTGTAGTTTACGTCCACAATGATGAATAAAAAAGAACTGTACAAAAGTATTTTACAGAGGCGTTAGATTACGATTTCCTTCTGTTTTTCTTGCTTTAGATCAAGTTATTCTCCATTGTTTGCGTCCGTGGTTGACATATTTCCCTTCTACTCTTTTCAGAAACCCCAGACAATGCCAGAGGCTTTCCTTGGAAGGTTCAAGAGTCTGAAGCAGAAGCTGTTCGGAGACGCCGACCCCCTGGCCAGATTCCGGCTTCCTCAGAGGAGAAGAACTCCCGTCCCTGCCAAAGAGGAATACGAGTGTAACACGCAGGCTACATCGTGATGTTCAAAAACGGACTTAAAACTTGAACTAGTCTGCCTTTGATAGTCAGACGCATTAGGGCAGTTCAGATCACCCCAAAATATCTATTTGGTTTTAGCCGAATTGCCCCAGAATTCGACTTGAGCCATTGCAAACCCGGCCTCAGACGAGGAGATAGCAAAGGACCTGGGTACACAATCGTATCTGGAATTCTCAAAGTGTTTTATAATTATAAAAACAAGTTTAGATGTTGAATAAAACTTCGATGTTAGAAAATGAAATTGTACTGCAGTAGGTTAGCCCATATTGGAGTCTATATAAGGCCACACTGACTTGATGTTACGGATAATATCCGTATCCATTGTGGGTTTTAAGCAGATGCTTATCCACATGTGTCTAAAGTCTTACCAAAAGAGGTTCTAGCTTTGATGTAACGGTACTACTGTAAATTGAGTCAGTGTGGTCTAGGGTTTGGGGTTAGGGATTGTATGACTCCAAAAGCTGATTTTAGCTGAAATTATATGCGCCTGTGAAAATAACTTTTCCCAGATACCTAAACATTAGCTATTAGAGCGTCAATGTCTAGAGGAGTGATTTCGCTATCGCTGTTTATTTTACGGGGCAATAAAGCTGTGAATCCTTTAATAGTTCGTTGTCTCACTTCATTTATCCACCCATTCATCCTTCCGTCCGTCCATTCATCCATCCATCCATCCATCCATCCATCCTCACATCAATTCATTCATAAATCAAACCCAGAGGCAAGTGTCAATGGTTCTTGGCTGATTTATTCCATATTATCTAATGTGCAAAATCAAATATTGTGCAGAGAGCTCGCTAGGCCCATACGCTGTACGATTCTTTTGTGTCGTGCGACATTTTGTTAGCTAGGCTACATGTGACAGAACAGACCGTTCCACGGCAACCTTCTCCGTCACAAACATTTGTACTTATCCTCAACCGTGATGAGGATTAGATATATTTTTGGTTTACTGTGGTTAACTTGTCGTACGAAGTATGTGACCTAGGCTGTTGTCGTGCGACGATTGTGACAGGGACTCACGGCCCCGTCCAGTCTGGAACATCCTCACAGACGTAGTTGTCCCGCCCGAGGCAGGTGCACAGCATGGTGTGCTGGTTCGCGGCGTCGTGCTTCGCCCACTGCTGCCCCTTCTGGTAGGTCACTCCGGAGTCCGCGTCAGTACATTCTTCTGCAAGGGCTGTGCGGATAAAATCAACCAGTCAATTAATAATAATACATGTAATAGTTTATTGCAAATTCTTGCCCAAGGGATAATAGCAGGTATCTAAACATTAAAGGGGACAAACAAGTCGTGGAGAAAAATATAGAATGTGTCTATTCTAGTCTAAACGCCAACTTTAAACTACTGCATAACTTGATGGGCTCGACTTCTTTTCCTGAGAGTGGCTGAGACAGTGCAAGATAAAGGCCCACTAAAGCTCATCTATTTAAGTGTCCAGATCAAGCATCAAGCAGATGTTGGGAGATCGAGAGCGCGAAAAAAGCAATAATTAAGACCTTTAATTTTACTCCAACTTCATTATCGATTCGGACAGAGAAATATTGACTACATACTGCAGACCCCGCACATGGCGTGGCAGCCCTCCATGACGTAGTCCGTGCTGCACATGCTGGCGTCCGGCCACCCCGGGTTGGCGCCACACAGCGGGTTGGAGTCGATACACGGCACTGTAGACAGGGATACAACACTTGTCAAGGAAATTTGCTGGTTAGGACAGAAAAAGAATTCGTCCTACAAATCCGAACTTCATGCATGAAACTGATGAAAATGTATATTCTTAAGCTTAAAATGACAGATTTTGCAACTATGCCTTATCAATGATCAATGCCTACTGTGACAGAATTCGCCGTCCCAGCCGTCACCGCATGAGCAGGTACAGGTCACGGGGTCCAGGATCCCACCGTTGGCGCAGGCCACAGCGCAAACTGGGCAAGCAAAAAATGAACGAATAAACAAAAGCAGTTACAAGTGTCAAGAGTCATATCGATGTTGATACATTACGTTCAAGATAAATGAGGTGCACATCCTTCAACCGAGACGGGGGCCGATACCGACTGACTGGCACCTGTCACCCGTTTATTTTCAAGGTCACATGGTATAGCTCTCGGGTCATTTTAACTTGACAAGGATCAGAGGACTGATAAAAATGTTGGTGGTAAAAGCTTTACTTTGTGTTCGGAAATATCATATAAAATCTTGATATCATATTGTTGGACGCGTACTAATGTTGTTGACCAGAAACATTGACAGAGAAGACACGTACTTTCACACCTCTCTCCGACCCAGTTGCCCACACAGTTACAGTTGCAGGTGTCGTCTCCGTATAGAGCGGGGTTCCCGCCGCGACTGCCGCCGTTCACACATGGACCTCTGGGGTCGTCGTCACAACCTGGGAACACAAAGACATGCCTTTCAACTTGAACTTGAGTATGTCCGTATTAAAAGTTTAGGTATATCTAATTCTTAGCCGACCATTGCCTCCCGACCTTCTCCAGACCATGGTTAGTCGTGGGTAAGGTTATCTGTGTTTGGGAGTTGCTAGACAAGGGTGACAAGGGACTAGTCTTTAGAAGTCGTATGCGCCATCCGACTGTAATCTTTTAAAGACAAAAGCCCGGAAAGTCATAGATCTGTTTGGATGTAACCGGAGGAGCTATATCTACATATATAGAAAAGGGGAATTCCAGGCTACCCCCGACACAGGGCCGACTTTGGTTGGGGAAAAGAGGCACGGGACTAAGGTCTATGGTAATCTGTGTTCAAACATCACAAATAATTCCCACTTAATTTCCGACTGCTTGTACTGCAGCCTTTATTAGGTTCGAATTATCAGTCCATAGGGCACGTGATCGTAATATCAGTGGTTCGTGTAAACAGGTGTGAAATTTATATCCCCGTCCATGTTGAGTGATTGCTGACGTCACATGTCCTATGTGATTGGTTATTTGACTGTCAGCCTTCTAGTCCGAATGTTTTTCAGTGAGGTTGCCTGGCCTGCATTCCGTACCACGCAGGTCATTGGTTCCCACGCGTTTGTGTATCTACATGTCGGACAACAGCTAAAAATACCCTTAGAGGGGTTGTGTCCGGATCTTTCCTCAGGCTTGTTCCCACATTTACTATTTACTTTTTCCTTGGGTCAAGGCCTGTCACCGGCAAACACGCCCACCCACATACTCATCAATGATCTGTACCTTTTAAGTATCCTGCTCATTTCTTAAAATCCCGTCTAAAACAAACAAACAAACAAACAAACAAACAAACAAACAAATAAGCTATAGCTTACTGCAAACTCCACAGAACTCAGGGCAGAGGTCAAGGACATAGTCCGCGCACATGGAGGTCAAAGGCCATCCAGGGCTCGCACCACACTTCGGGTCCAGGTTCTTACACGTCTCTGTGGAGAAAGAATCTCTTGTAGTCGTCTATTCCACAGACCAACGTAGAAATGTAGCGTACAAATACACTTCACTGTGATTTCTATGTATAAAAGTCGCAGACAAAATTTGCCCAAGAAAACCACCCGGCCCAGGGAACCGACAAACTCTGGTCTATGTGGACAGTTAATTGGTCACCATAGGCAGGATTCTTCAATCAGTTCAATGAGAAAATAGATAAATACACGAACGTTCCAGAAAGCAATGTCTCACCTGAACAGTCGTCGCCATAGTAACCAGGAGCACACTGACAGGAACATGTCGTCTGATCCACCACGCCTCCGTTGAAACAAGTCGCAGTGCAGACTGTGGTTAAAAAAACACAACAATTAATAGATTGAACGATTTGGCGCGTTTATTGATCTTTATAGTATCACTGTAACACTCTCATGATTGCACCGAAATGCCATAATAACGCCACACGAACAAAAAAAAAAATACGTGAATTTAAACTTATTCAGAGAGATGTACCAATGCATCATAAGTAATCCTGGGGTAACATATGTACTTCAGATATTTAGGTGTTCAGGACAATCTTAAGAAGGTCTCTATAGCAATGTGTTTCTGATGTGGTTTGTGTGTACAAGACATCTACGCACTCGTGAAACAAAAACACCAAGTTCCGCTTAGTTCCGGACTTCTGCCACCCTGTCATATTTCATACAAATATGTTTGGACGAAATGAATCATATGTAGGTGTGTGCGTGTATACATATGTAGCTGCGTCATGTGTATGATAACCTATTCCATTCGCCTTGACATCTCGCCCCACACTACCGTTTCCACCTGCCGAGAAGGACAAAGTTGAGCACCAAAGCAGTGATAAGGCACGACGAACTTTGCCATTGTTGATCTACAAATGAATACATGCACATAAGGAGGTTTAAATTTGATTAAACCTCCTTATTGCCCTACTTATGATAGAATTGGCAAACAGTGTACATGTCATTGTGCTAGAGACCACACGGTGTCATTACACATTTTGTATCGACCTTTTTATTTTCCGACTGACTAGAGTGCTTTTTTGTCACATGACTATGACACAATGTGTAACGGTGACGGGTCGTCAGTCTAAAGCCTACCTCACATTTCCAAACCGGCCGGGCAGCTTTCGGGAACGAAATGTATGATATAAAAGACACCATACTACACAGGACATAAAGAGAATATAGTCGTGGGCATTATTTCTGTGTGTTTTTTTCATTTCTATTTTCCGTTTCCAAAAACAGCCCGGTCGGGCCCCGGTTGGGAAATGTGACGCAGGCCTTACTGTACAAAATTGGTGTGCTATGCCTGGAGGAGAGTACACGAAACAAACAAACAAACAAACAAAAATGCTGACCTTCACACAGATCCCCCGTCCATGGTGCGGGACAGTTACAGTCGCAGGTGAAGGATCCGTAATTGGCCGGGTTCCCTCCTCTCGTGCCGCCGTTCTGGCATGGCCCGCGCGGGTCCGTGTCACAGGCTAGGCGGGGGATGAGGTTTTAGGCCATGTTTACTAATTACTTCGATCCACACATCAATTACAATGCAAATCTGATTGTATCATATCATACTAGGACAGAACCTTACATACAAAAGGCGGGGACAATACAGTGGCAAATAAGTTTATTCTAGTCAAGCTTATGAAAGTCCATTTAATTTCTCTAACTACGTTATGTTTTCTGTCGTCAAATGGTTTGCGTCGTTTCTTGGTACCATGGTCAACTCACAAACACTGTCCTTTCTGTGTTATATATCCTCTCCGGTCAAATGGCGAATACGAACGTTAGGTTTACCAAGAACTGGCAAATTGAAGAGAGGAAAACATACGCCAATCAAAATTTGAAGAAAACTTAGGTATGCATATGTAACATTCTTTCAATGGTACATGGTGCAACATTTTCATTTGCCTCCTCGCCATGCCTAAACAATGTTTGATGCTATCCTTGGCGTCTCTGCGGAGATAAGGAGAGGATCATGACTTACAGCACCCTCCGCAGAACTCCTGACAGTTGGAGCTGACGTAGTGGGTGGTACACAGGGCGGGGTCGGGCCAGCCTGGACTCTGGCCGCACAGCGGGGACAGGTTCATGCACTGGCCTGGGGAAAATATTCATCATAAACTTGGAAGCTCAACAGTTCGTCGAGCATGAAATGTCGGTATGACTTCTTAAACATTTTTGCTGTGTGGAAATAAATTCTATGAACTTTTTATATATATCTACACTTCTACACCATTTAATTGGTATCACATAATCGGTAAATGTTCTCGTAGTATATCACACTTTTGGAAATTTCATGATGCTCACAAAGAGACTGATTGGTGTGATCAACTCACACTGGAGCGTATCTATGATACTCTTATGAGTTGCTCCACTTATTCCAAGATATCAAACGCACAACGAAATTAAAGACCTCCGTCACTTTCACATTTGTGTTATACGGATTGGTCTATCGGTAATCAATACATTGATTGACATGGTTCTCGCACAGCTTTAGACAAATCCGTTTCTTTGTTTAGTAAGATACATAAATGTTTGCGGATGAAGACCGGTGTCATCGTAAAAAAAAATTCTGATTTCCAAAGTATGTGCCGGTTTTGGTTAGTTCGTACAAGGACGTTATAACGTCCTTGGTTCGTACGTCCCCTGTTCGTTTGGGAAGTTTTTGGAGGTGGTCCGTTTCTGACAGCGGTCTTCATCAAATCGATGAAACAGACACATGTAAAAGACAACTACAAAATAAAGTATAAAACGAACCAAAGACAAAAGATCTACTTGGAGGTAAGGAAACTCTATCTGCTCTTTTTACCCTTTCTTGGCGACTCTGTCTGGCGTCCATATGTTAATGTAATATGGTTGCTGAGACGTTACTAACAACAGACGTGACCACGTACAACTGTCCGAAAGAAAACTTAACTTACCCTGTGCCAGCGCTGTGGGAACCAGGAGAAACAGCACTGTAGCCAAAAGTTCCATCGCGTTTAGTTGTTAGCTAAATTTGGAACAGTCTGATTCCCTCACGGTCGATATGGCGATATGTTCCTCTGTCGCTGTGGACGGAACTCAAGTACAAAGTTTCCTGTGCAAAGTTCTGTGCGGGGGACCAATATAAAGTACATAGGGCAGAAGCAACACAGTAACAGGGGTGACGTTATAATAGTATATGATAATAGTTTAAAGTTAAAAGAATGCAAATACGCTTAGTAACCTGTTATCTGTTTGATTCACGTCGACTGTCACATGTAAAGGAGAATTAAAATTCCAAAGTAATCGCCAAAGATTTAATTTCTGATGGGTGATAACGCATTTAACTTTGATCACCTTTAGCCATTGAATAAAATGTACAGAATATGATTTTAAATGGCCCCTTCTGACACCAAATAAAGTAAAGCATTGCTTGTGTACACTTTGTTGAAAATATCAATTTTGCATGACAGATTAATGCTGAATGTTTGAATTATTGTTTTAATACGAATGAAATCGAACACTTAAGTAATCATATTTCCTCTCGAGTTCTGAGTACTAATCACTGAGTACTTAACCATATGCCATATTCTCATACGCCAAATATCATATGTTGTTATCATAGCTAATGTAAACATCCTTTCATCAAGGAACGTCTAGTCGACTAGGACTGTAACGATGGCAATATGATGGCTGTCAGAAACGCATGCATGATAACATGAGAGAAACGGCATGTGTTCTATCACATCATTAATCATACATAATGTTTGAAAAATTAGCAAATATTACGTCTCATCCGGACAAGGACACAAAAGCCCACGTGCGCACCACGAAGAATAGAACAATAGGGCGCGCCCGTATGTCTCAGTTACAAGTCAAGTCAAGTTTATTGCACAACGATTGCATCAGGTACAATGTATGGCAGATATCACGTATTACTAACAACTACAAACTGTCTACATCAGCATACTTATCTAACATAATAGAAAATGTGGCGGCATAGTGTATTTCACATCGTTAAAACACTACTTCTCTTTTGGATAGCATTATGTCTATATTGGCCCAGGTGGACATGCCAGTAGGCTAACGTCACATTTCCAAACAGGCCCGGCCGGGCTGTTGCAGTGTTTGTGGAAACGAACAATAAAAATGTCTTCGTAGAAATATACACCAACTTTGCCAACGACTATTCTCTTTACGTCTTGTGTAGCTTGGTGTTTTGGTATCGTACTTTTCGTTCCCGAAAGCTGCCCGGCCGGGCCCCGGTTTGGAAATGTGACCAATATAAACAAATTATGACCCATCCTGCTATTATTTCAACACAGTGATAGTCCAGTCATAGTATCTGCAAGTGATCACAATCTTCTTGTTACACCTCTACTAAAACTATGCTCATGTGTGATATCTTAACATGCTATGCTGTTTCGTCTCTGATCATGTAACTGTGCGCATTCTTTACATGTGTACATCAAAAGGTACACTGGTAAACATTAATTTCTATATGCGTCTTATTCTATTTTTAACTTTATCGTCCGGAAGGAACCTAGAGGTTATGTCGCCACTCTTTGCAGAGTGACTTTCTGGTACAGATACCTAGTACCTGTCTATGATATCGAACTTTTACGGGTTTTCACGTCTACATGGCGCCATTATTTCCTGTCACACGTTGCTGTCTGTAATAGATCTGTATCACACCTTTTTTATAACTCCTCATGGGTCAATAATTGTTGTGTGACAATAACGTTTCCCATTGGCCACTATTCACGTGCGATAGTCGTAGACAGTGCTCATGTGCCAAGTACGTCGGTCGGTATCAGCGTTAGTGTTAGTACAGTAACACATGACGCAGGTGAAAGTGACATATTTGTCTGCAGGCGTCTGTTCGTCTCGACTGAACTTCCTTTCATTGCCAAAAGTATAGTGAAGGTCCCAGCACCATCACCGTCTAGTTGACTGGGGGCCGTAGCCAACAAAAGAAGCGCACTAACATACTTGTTGTTTGAAGAATTGGTGTTCATACCCAATTGACTTTCTAAATTCGAAGCTGGGGACATTGTAAAGACGCACTTCAGTCTCCAAACACCTTTGTTCATTTTTCTGTCCAAAACTGTCGTATTTTAATTTCAAAATAGAAAGACACGATCATTTCAATGCGACTAGAAAGAAAATAAATATATCTTTTGATATCTATTGATTTTGCAATGTCCTATATATAGCTAAGCAAATAAAAAGGACAAAGGAGAGTTCGACACAAAACGTGTATTCCTTTATATCTTAACGTACCATGCAATGTTGAGTTTGGCTTGTCTTCACATCAATCCATCGGCATTGCAGGAATGCTTGTCTATTCAAACAAACTTTTGAAAACAAAACAAAGCTTGTCTTTCAGACTGGCAATACTGCAAAGGGCCAACTTTCTTGTTCAAGAATTTTCTTTAAGTTCGACTGGAACAACTTAAGTGTTGAGTTACTTGCTTTTGTTCAATAAATCACTTTCAGGCGACTAGGTAAATAACGACATAACTAAGAGGTGTTGCTGAGATTATCAAAGGATCTTTTGTTGAATTTAAAAGCTTAGACTGAACGTTATGACATGGTTGAAGTACATACACATTAACCCCATGTAGCTTTAAATACACTGTATGACGTTCTGACGTTACATCAGCCCCTGTCATGCCCCACGGCGCGTTTCCTTTAACTGGTCGTATGTACAGGTGTCACCTATGGCCCCTGCCACACAAAAATTTCTTTTGCAGGTAAGCCAAAACGTTAAACGTCAATCGAACATGACTGTGAGTGTTTCAGACAGTCCCTCCGCATAGGACACATATCGACCCGTGAGATAGAATAAACATCGAGGTCAGTTTCGCGAGTCAAAACACACTTAAAATCTTGTCCGCAGTTCGTTCAGTTGACAATGTCCATGCAATCTCCGAGACACTCAATATAGCTTCAGCCTGTTTTCCTTAGCTTTTACCTCTCATTTTGAATACCTTTCGAGTAAACTTTTCCCCTCCCTTCATCAGAATGCGAGGTAGCCGAGGAAATAAGAAATCGAAAGATGTAAAAGTTAAGTGACAACGTGGAAAGTCAAGGCTAAGCCAAACATCTGCTTGGAGATTGATATTCTTGCGCCCTCATGATTTTCAGCAACTAACTAGTGCCTCAATAGGTAATATACGACAGAAGGAGCAGGCGTGGTCAGCTTCAGCTGGTGTCTTCTCTGCAGTCCAGTATCCGTTCATCTGTTGGCATGGCAACTGGAGGTGGTTGAGTCCATCTCAGAGGTTGCAATAACAGCAAAGTTGTGTGGTTTCGTACTCCAGCAGGAGAGACTGCAGCTGGTAGGTCTCGACCTGCAAAGATATGTGTGTGCGTGCGTGCGTGTGTGTGCGTGCGTGTGCGTGGTACAGGTACAACAGACAAGAAGGGATCATCATCTTCACTCTCACTCCACCAACAGCCATGCTCACTCATTCAACAGATTCATTCAACCATGAAATAAGTCTACATCAACAATTGACAGGTATAACCGGAGCAGACTGACATTTCATCAATTTCAGGAAAATGTTGACATAACTTTTGCCGAACGTTCGATAGAGAAACATTTCTTTCAGAAGTAACGTTGTATTTTTCATTTGAAGGTACCCCTGATGGTGCCACTCTGGTTACTCCTATCATCAGTGCACTACTAAACCTGAGTTTGCCGCTGCTGTTGCTGTGGTCACGACAGTTGCTCCTGACAGGGACGTTGTTGCTGCCCTGGTTGTTGTTGCCAATGTGGTTGTTGTTGCCAATTTGGTCGTTGTCGCCGTTGTGGTAGTTGCCGTGGTTGTTGTTGGCATTGTGGTTGTTGTTGCCGTTGTGGTCGTTGCTGTTGTGGTCGTTGTCGCCAATGTGGTCGTTGTGGGGACGGCAGTAGTCACTGTCGTATAACATTGTGCACGGCTTATGAACAGCATTCACTTACACGGTAAAGGGGGGTAATTGAATGTACAGTAGTTAAATGTACTCTTCATTTCATATCATTTTGTTTATTATCCAGAGCCAACATTCTAATCGTTTAAAATCAAAATGCTACATAATGCTACATAACCGTTCACTCAAATGAATTGACAGTATTCACTATACGGACAGACAGAGATATTACAGTACTCACCATTCGGACAGAGATGTCACAATATTAGTACTCACCAGAAAGAGATGTTACAATACTCACCGTTCGGACAGACATACAGAGATGTTATAGTACTCACCAGACAGAGATGTTATAGTACTCACCAGACAGAGATGTTACAGTACTCACCATTCGGACAGACAGATATGTTACAGTACTCACCATTCGGACAGACAGAGACATTACAGTACTCAAAGCTGACATCTGGGTTGGTGGTGTAACACCAGGGCCCGGATCCGTTGTCAGGGTTGCGGCAGTAGTTACTGGCCAGATTCTTATCCGGATGATTGGACGGATTCCACCGGTGGGTCTACAGGGGGAGGAAGAGAGACAGAGTGATTTTGAGCGCCTTCGTTAGGTATATAGTGTATCCGTTATACAGTTAGTTAGATGTACAGAATGTCACCGTGTATGTATATGTAATACAATAGGCTACGGTACCGAAGCCGGTGTATTATCCCGTAGGGTAGTTACATCTAGCCTCCATAGCAGGCTCTCTATGGCCTTTTTGGCACTTTTGCTGGCCATTTCTTTTTGTACTGCGTCGCTGATTGCTGGTCTTTTCTGACAGCCGGCCATGATTCAATCTTATTTCTGAAGTTACATCGGCCCATTCATATAGGTAAAGGCAAAAGCTTACATTTCTTTTATTGTGATGAAGTGATACGTCTATTTCATGAAATGCATACATCTTGCTATTTTGAGATTGCCAAAATAATGTACTAGTAATGGTCTGGTCACATACGTCGTGCAATTGTCGTGCGAACGTGAAGACATTCTTGCATGTGTCGTATATACCTCATCTGTCTTTTTACGGACAAGGCTGCCTTGGACCCTTGTCGGCAGTTGGTTCTGTCACAACCTGCTTGAAAATTTTAGGACACCAAAATAGACGACCTACGGCACATGTGACCGAGCGGTTACATGAGAAGACTGTGACCATACGGACTTTACAGGACAATGTCATCAGGGTGACAATACGGTATTTTCTAGCCTGGTACCCAGCCTTATTATAGCTCCCAAGTCTCTTCTGTCCCACAGTGCTTCTGCCCTTGGGGTGTGAGAACAGAAGAGACTCAGGAGCTATGATTCGGCTGGATTCCAGGCTAGGTATTTTCAAGGATATATAACGTCCTTGGTATTTTCTGATATTTCTTCCACTATCGTGTAAATGGAATGAGTCACTTTAGTCCATTTCGGGACATGACTAATTCTGTATGATATTTGGACTTGTACACATAGGCCAATATTTATACAACAACAACATGACAAAATCGATAGTGTGTCGCTCCCGTCGCCATAGTTACGGCTGTTGTACTGACCCAGGGTGCCTGCTGGTCCCACCGCTGGCACACCAGCCCGTTGACGGTGACGTTGACCGTGCCGATGTAACTCGCACCTTTGTCTTCCGCCGTGTAGCAGTCGACGTTATCTTCCCCTGAGACAAGAGCGGTGTTAATCTTCAGGTGTCAATCTTAACAGTGGCATAAGATAGTATCAAAGCTGGCTAAGAGTACAGTTGACCAAAGGGGGTCATCAGCCAGCGGTAGCCAAACACACTCCTACTCCTAGGCCGGCTTCACTCCTCTGGCAGCTTTTGATACTATCTTATGCTACCGTAGGATCTGCTTGGAGCAGTGTATCGATCAGAGTAGCCACACGAACATGTGCCTAATACGATCGTTATATCGACCGTACGATCTTGAGAGTTTGTGTGCGATTATTCTGATTTCCACATGCACAAGACCGATTTAATGACTGAGAAAATAGCAAAAAAGAGGTTGGCCAAGTAGGATAAGAATGTTTAAGAGGAACTATGCAGCCTGAGAAGACCCAGGTTGCCGAAAAGCTGATTATTTAGTCTTTTTTGACAACTTTTACTATTCTTTTCGCTGAACAAATACACTATGATTCATTCCACCATTAGGTATAAGTACACGTGGGTGTATTGATTACGGAGTGCATACTTATTTTGTTAAATGGTAAAGTAACTTCAGCAAATATACATCGGGTCAAATCGTGTGTCAATATTCATCGTGGGAAATGTGCCCTGGGTAAAGGTAAAGTTTACATCTTTGATCAATAATTGATAACATTACATGTACCACATTAGAGGATCAAACAAAACATAATGTTGGTTACCAAAAGAAATTCACAAACTTGTACGAGCTTACCCTTGCCAACTGAAGCGACAGCGATCAGGAGAGTGACGGTCCAAACTACCTCCACCCACGGGCTTCTCTCGCCCCGGCTTGTCGGGGGTCGTCTTGACAGTCTAGACCGGCGCATGGCGCCGTTGTCGTGCGCTCAAAGGTTCTACTTGATAGGCGGGTAGCCTAATATGTAGCTAGCTACAACCACTTGTTGGGTCTGCAAGACGCTACTTTATCGGATTGAAAGGCTTTCCCGGTTAGACGTTCAGAAAGAAAGAAAGATTGACGTGGATGATAACTTTACGATTAAACGACTAATTCCGGTTTCTAGCTTCACTGAAATGTCGCAGTGCAAGGCAGGCAAAAACCTTCCTACCCAAAACCCTACGGCAATGTGAAGAGACGATCTGCTCGTAAGTTCAAAGGAATCCACTGTCGTCATGACCGTGGCCGACTCCAGGCAACCCGCCAAAATTCCACCTGTCTCCCCGCCCACTATTATACCACAGACACGGGGCTCATTCAGCAGTCATTCCTTACCTTGGCGTCTTTTCTCCCGGCTCGCTTTGGCGGGCGGCGAACCAGGCTTTCATGGCCAACTGCTTTGTCAAAATGTGTCATGGGGCAGTAAAAACGTTACGACACTCCCTACAAACGTATGCATCGTCTCTTTTCAAAACGTTTGAGATTTAGCTCTCGTGTGTGGCCTACCCCGTAACGTTACATATTTTAACGTATTATATTTGGACTAATTTCTTAGTATGATTTAGAGCAATTCCTTCCGCATAAATGTTACTATGGTGAAATCCAATGTAGCTATCAAGCGAAGCTAACCGTTAATTTATTCAGTGAGGGAACCCAAATCGTCCGTGCTGATGCCGTTCAAATACTGTTTTACTTCGGTTGAACACCTTTGTAGACTTGTGGAAAGTTGATGGCTGAAATTTCATACGTTTTGGTCGATCAATCATCAGTTCGAACACATGTCCCAGACAGAATTGGTCCAAAGTTCTCATCGTAAGGTTATAGGGCTCCGCACGGCAGGTCTGTGACAGAGGACCGATCATGGTACCATGGTCTATGTATTCTCAAGTCAGATAGTCAAGGATGCGTCGCAAAATTCAACTGTTAAGTGATGGAAAAGTACACAACTAATGTGTGTCTATGACACTATGGAGCCGGCCCTCCCTTTATGGGCCAGACTAGTAGGAGGCCTGTTAGAGTTCATAGTTCCAAAGTTTCGCCCTGTTTCTGCTCCTGAATGGGGAGATAGGAAATGGTAGATATGCTAGTTTGTAAGTAGCAAGTTATCGATGACAGGATTCGAAGGAGCAGAACAGGAAGCATGGTAGACTTTTTACCGTAGAAATGGAGGAAGAGGGAAAGAATGAGAGAGAAGAGCCCTTGCCTCATGCATTTAAGATACCTTATACCCAAAGTTTGTTGAAGCAAAGGTAGAAAAACAAGTCACATTTTTAAATCATTTTTGTTACCCGGCCCCCTCAAATCCCGAATCAGATGGAATAGCCATAACCAGTCGGTAACGTTAATTATAACGTTAATTATGTTTCTCTCCAAGCAGAGGTTAGGCTCCGGCTATCTTTTTTTTTGCCGTTTTTATGCGTTCTTACTGTGTCGCTTTAGACAAACAAAACGGTACAAAGAGAAAGCCCTATAAAAAACGCATACCCCCCCCCCCCCCAAAAAAAAACCAGCCTAGCCTAACCTCTTCTTGGAGAGTGACATATACCGACTGGTTTACGTCAACTGGTGACGATTTGCGGCAAAGATGGCAGCGTCCTTGTCGAAAGGTGCGTGGAAAATATTTGTTAGTTTACCTCGTATGATCCGACAGATATTCGTAGGATAGAAGATTTTTAACGTGTTTAATCTCTGTTTTCCGATTGTTAACCTGTTAGATATCTGTTTTCAGTATCACTATGGTGGAAAGGAAAGATGACATCTTTAAACTCGCCCCCCTCCCCATCTTTTTTTTCTTGGATCACGTAACGTTACGCCCTAGAAATCTGCGTTTTGTTTAGCCCCTGATCGCTCTTTTTCATCTACGAATCAAACATGAAATTACCGAATCAAGCTTATATAATTTTGTTAAATCAAGTTATGCGTATGGAATCAGCATATACATTGTTTTTGTACATTGCTAGCTAGGTACCAAAATACTAAACGCCAAATTATGACACTGTCGATTTCAGGTCTGCAGAGACTAGCTATAGTGCTGTCTCAAAATGTTGCCAGTGCAACAAGGTAAGGAAGTCACTTTCTTGAAAATATTTGCCATGTCCCCTTACATCTTCTTTTCAAATTTCCTCTCAGACTAAATACTTTGTACATGTTTTATACATAACGTTATATATGTTAAAGGTTAGAGGCTTATGCTTTGATAGTTTTTGTATAATACAGAATATGTAATCCAGATTACAAGATCATTCTCAATTCTTTTGACACCAAGGTTACAGGGTATGTAGCTGCTGTCACCAACAGAATAGCCGCTGTCCCTAAATACATGTTTTATGCATGTGAAGGTTAGGGGTTTTTGCTCTCTGTTTTGCACAATACAGAATATACAAGATCATCCTCTATCCTTTTCTCACCAAGGTTATATGGTACAGCTGCTGTCACCAACAGAATAGCTGCTGCCCAACTGTCAGCCAGCTGTTCCCCAGCTGTACATCAGTCCCTAGCCCGCTGCCTACACACCACCACTGTCGCCAGAGCACGAGATCAGGAGGATCGGGATGGAAAAAGGCGCTGGGACACAAAGAACCGCAAAGTGTTGCCGCCCCAGGCTCCAGGGGAACCCAGAAACCCTGCAGTAAGAGCTGTATACTGATATCCTATCGCATACCATTTAGGCCACACCAATATTAAGCAATAAACCCTTTCACAGAGACCAGAAGGCATATGCGGCAATAGGACTTCTAGGTAATACCGGTATGTCAATGGTAGAGGCCCTGAAAAAGAAAAGAAAAAAGCTGTCTGGACATTGTTATGTAAATCGAAACAATGGTCGAGACAAGGACTGTTATCTTTTCCGAGAACTTTGCCTTTGACATATTACCTAGAATTCCTGTCACCGCACATGCATTCTGATCTCTGTGAAACGTCTTATCAAATTTTAACAGTCCAAAGTACTGCAGAACTGGTCAACATGAAAACTAGGACTGACAAGGGAAAGGTTATTTAAAACTACCTATTGAAGAGGACCCTACTGTATTAGATGTACATCACTCATTTTTAGGTAGGGCCTTGTGTATGTAGACTTCATGTTTATAACAAGTTAACATGTGTTCCATGTCTTGCAGTCCATCTGGGTAAGCAGAAGGAATTTCAAGTACAGCCACCACAAACTGTGGTACCTTGCCACCATGGTAGGTTCTCTCCTGATTTTCATTTCATAACTATAATAATAGTGGTGTTAAACTAACAGGCTAAAGACACCAGAAGACAGCCTACAATTTATATAACTTTTGGCATGTTCAGTATCTCAACAGTTCTAATTCTAATTCTACTCTTTTCCAGGTGAGAGGAATGAGTATTGATGAGGCTCTGGTTCAGCTCCAGGCTATCTCCAAAAAAGGTGCACGTCTCATCGAGGAGGTATTGTTGGAAGCACAGGAAAAAGCAGTCAAGGAGTGTAATGTTGAATACAAGTCAAACCTGTGGATCGGTAAGTTGCCTTGTTAACAATATTGCGTCCCAAAATAGGCAAAGATTAGACAAGGCCTGGGTTTAGAGTGTATTAGATTTAAAGTCTATGTATCTTATCATTGGGTAATATATCATGTCATCTTCTGTACTTAATACTTTTACATGCAGAGTTGCCACTTTTTATGGTCATTTAATGGTCTATTAGAACTTCTAAGTGCAATGGGGAAAAGTGAAACAACCCAGGATATCAGCAATAACTAATTACCACTAGAAGGTAACCTTTCGAATTTCTATTAGCTTTTGATCTTATGGCTTGATCTTATAGCTTGAATATCCTTGCAGTGTCTTCAACATGTGTGATCTGTTTCCCTTCATAGCGGAGTCTCTGGCGTTGAAGGGTCGCCATACTCAGGCAATTCGTTACCATGGCCGCGGATACTTTGGCATCATGCACTGCGGATACTGCCATTACCTGGTGAGGCTAGAAGAGGGCCCGCCTCCGCCCAAGAAACGTGATCCAACAGGGTATGACAAGGCAAGCGACTACATGGCGAGTTTGAGGAAACGGACGATCCAAATGGGATTATGATAACTCAATGGTGTAAATCTTAGGACTCAGATTGCAGAAGAGCCTTTAGGACTTGTGGGCTGGGCTTCAAGTCTTGGTTGTATCAAATATTTTGAAAACCAGGACCCATCTTAGTAAACAAGCTCACTGAAACTATCCCCTAAGTGATCATGCGTTAAAAGTGATATGACACCTTGTACAGAAGCATATGCCCTGAGGCTGATGGTTACGCTGTAGGCCTTATCCATGTAATATTACAATATCTCAAAATAGCTATTCCATCCACCAATAAGATGTCAGAAAACAACTTCAGAGCAGAATGTATGGAGTTTATTTGTCAGAAATTAAAACGTTTAAGAAATCTGTCAGATGTGGTGTGATTTCATGGGGAGATCGTCTTCAGACATCTGTACGGAGGAGTCCTCTTCTCCAAGTTCCTCCATCTCTCCCTCCTCCTCCTCCTCCCCTCCTGCCTTCCGTTTCCTGCTGCCATCCTGCTGTGCTACTGAGAGGATGTACTGCAGACTGTACCTGTTACTGTCACACCTGGGAGAAAACATACAGAGTACATTAGACTACATGCATATGGATAATACAGTAACTTCATTTGCTTCTACAGTGGTTTTATTTGGCAGTGGGAGGGAAAAGGAGGTTTCTGTGTATTTTTTTTTTTATTCGTAGGTGAAACACTTTTGTACAATAGCAGTGGTACATTGGATTTGTGTGTCATGAATTCACAGTGGAAAGGGACCCCAAAAAGCTAGAAAATAAAACCACTGCAAAAGTTTCAACATTTACAGTAAGTAACCTTGGAGGATTGAAAAATTCTGTCAATCAGCCCAACAACTGATGATCAAACATCAGCTTTCTGTTGGGCCACTGAGAGGATGTACAGAGAAAATACACTTGTGGTTAGGTCAGAATATAGTGCCTGCAGATATAACCGCATGAATAACACGCCATATGCATACTTGCACAGTACTACAGGTACACACTGAGTCGTCTTAATCTCAAGCTATCAGTACTGCTTTACTCACAATTTGCTGATGTCTTCATATCTCCTTGTAACGCTCTTCTGCAGTGCTCTCAACATGGCCAAAACTGACATAGATCTGTAGAAAAATTGACAAACATTGTTTTATGTATGTAGGTGCGCACACAAGCACATGTTGAAGAAATTCTCACACACGCACGCACGCACGCACACACACACACACACACCTACCAATTATTCAGCCTTTGTACTGTAGTGTCAGGTGAAGTAGAACTGGTGTCCAGACATTTACATTTCACAAGAGACAAATTTGCACACACGTTTATATAGATAAATATGCTAACACACACACACACACCTGTTCTTCAGTCTTTGTCCATGTAACATCAGGAGTGTCTGGCACCAGGTGAGGTAGAACTCCAGGTGACGTGACGTCTCCAACTGACTGGCCACAAACAGCAACATTCGATCAACGTATGTGTCTGGTAATGTCTGGCTCACGTGGGAAACTGTACAACAGATGAACAGGCAAGAAGTTAGTCCAGGTTTAAAGACAGCCACATCTTCAGCACAATTAAGACCCTACTGAGAATATCCTGATATGCCTTATGGAAAAGGTGGAAATAGTTTCCAACACACTAAAGAAGACTCACCAAATCTTGTCTCCTTCAAGTTAACTAACCTGATTGATGAACTTATGGATGTACAATGTGAGCAGTTTTTGGAACCTGATAGCCAAAATCTACCAGTTTTAAACACATAAGACCTCCCTTAGTAATAGCCTATCACTAATTGTGTTTCCATGTCAGTCAAACTAATTATTTTCTAAAAATCAAGCTGTCCCTACCTTCTGTGTGTGGAATGGTCTCTACCACCTCCTGTATCACAGCTCCCTCGTTCAGCCGGAATGACATCATCAGGGCTGTGGCATACTCTTTCCTTCCCAGCATCCTCCTGATGGTCGCTGGGGTGATGTCCATGTCGAGGTCAAATGGATCAAAGGTCAAACTGTTGTCCAGGGAGTAGACCATGAGGCCCTCGGTGGTGGTGGTGGCAAAGGCACGACCTTGGGAGAAAGACAGAAAAAAACACGATACAAACCTAACTGAAATAGATGAAGGAAAAACCTAAACTTTGTCAACTAAGAGATATGATTTTCAATCAGAATTTTTTTGGTCTTAAATGTAGAAATGTCTGCAATACCTGTAGGAGAAAACTGCACACACGATACCCTGACCTCTGGCTTCCAGTGCCGAGACGCCATGTCACCTGCAGTAAGACAAGATACAAGATCATTGTTACCAACTAGCCTATTATCATTTAAAAATCTATCAAATCTCATTTGTTTCATTCATCCTGTTATCAAAGAAACACTTCAAAAACATGCCTTCAGGTATAAAAAATGTTCCTAACTGACCTTTCCTGACCCCAGGTAAGCTGATGGCTGTGCCCCCCTCCCCCTCCTCCTGTCCTTCATCCACCAATGCCAGGCTGCCCCACTCCGTCATCTTTCTCCTGTCCAGGTATTCCTGAAAAAATGGGAAACCAGGACAATTGTTAACCTTGTTTAAAATATGGAATTGAAGAAAAAGTATATTCTAACCTTTGGCGTATAATCTCATAAAAGAAAAAAGATTGGGCAAAAACCTCAGCCTATATCCTGTCACGTACTATACAATCTCCTATTTATAATCTTGAAGAGATAGCTATATACAAGTATACCAACACAAATGAACTTTCAAGCTTTGTACATGTACTACCATTAGTTGTCATTGTCAAGAGGATGAGAGAGGCCCTGAATGAGTACATCAAACTGTATGAACAAAAGTAACATGTTGTAAACCCACCTCCATTGCATCAAAGCTGAGATTACAGGAGATCTCAAACTTCTTGATGAGCAGCTGTTCTGCCACATGGTAGATACAAATGTTCTTACTCCTCCCCCCTGCCAGGATACAGGTGCCATCTGCTGTGTAGCACAGGGAGGAGAAGGACCTGGCAACAACAAGTGTTACATCCACCTATGAGATAACATTTTTATAGTCCCTACGAGACATTCATAACCTACTCAACAACCTAAATAGGTTGACAGTATCCCTCAGACTACATTAAATGGAGCATTTCTATATTCATTCACCATATCGTTGCTTGATGAGTTAGCCCCACTGGTTGTATAGTTAAAGGGTTAAAGTCCTTCCCGCGCCTGATGGCGCATAGGGCGGCGCCCATCTCCGTTTCAATAGCCCTTGGGCCACACAACGCAATTACTACAGCAGGGGGCTAGTCCACTGGTAGTGGTGTGTGTTCAACTTCCATACTCTTTCCCGAATGCTGAGTGCTAAGCAGAGAAAGAAGCATGCACCATTTTTGAAGTCTTTGGTATGACTCGGCCAGGGATCGAACTCACGACCTACCGAATGCAAGGCGAACACTCTACCCACTAGGCCATTGCACCGGTTGTATAATGACCTGCAAATTAAACTTTAAAATACAAATGTAATTGCCGCATTCTTGCTGTATCTGCGGCACCTGCCCTGCAATGAGTTTATGTTGACATCCTGGACACGACTTTGACCCAAACTCACTTCCCAGCAGCAGATGTCTTGGCAGTGATCTTGTCAGTTTCCTTCCTCCCTGCTCCAAGGTCATGCCGACCTTCGATGCTGCCGGTCTGCGTGGCGTTGTGTGGATCCCAGAACTGAATCTCACCACTCAGCATTGCTATGGCAACCTCTTTTCCATCAGGGCGGAATGTAACAGCCAGGGCTAAAGAAGACACATAATGTTAGATATCATTTTGATTTTGAAATTTGAGATCCTGTATTTCTATTTGTCTTCCCAAATCTAGAATGGCCAGCGCTAACATAGACCCCATTCACACTCAGAAAAACGATTCGAATAAAACATGTTATCATGATAAATGTTTTATCCGAATCATTTTTCTGAGTGTGAATGGGGTCATAAATTACATATGACACATGTTAAGTCAAAAAAAAGTTACAAGGATATATTTCCATTATGCAATGAAACTGTACAAATAGCTTCTGTTCTTCTTGATACAAACAGTGCAAAATTGATAGACACATTCTACAACTATCACATACCATCTGACCCCAGTTGCAGAGTCTCACGACACCCTTTGCGCTCGAAGATGTCCCAGACCCTTACTGTCTTGTCCCAGGATGCACTGGCCAAAATGGCATCTGCTGGGCTGAAACTTAGGCTGGCAACAGGACCTTCATGGCCAGCCAGAACCTACAAGAACAATAAAATACAATGTAGTTTATTTATCCACATTTTCTTAAGCCCTAAATTTTGTTGCAGCAACTTTTTATTGAAAGTCACATTATGAATACTAAACTCTAAAGGAATGATTAAATCGTCACAAAGAAAAATAAATGATAAATAAATTTATAAAAAGTCTATTTCAAAGAACAGTTGCTGACCTCCAGCAGTCTTCCAGTCTGCATGGACCACACAAAGATCTCGAACATGTCCTGCGCCCCGCAGCACACTAGGTCCCCGCTGTGATCCACGGCCAGGCACGAGAACTGTGCCGGGCGCGGTGACGTGAACGTACGGAAATTACGGTATCTGGGGAACAAACGGGGCAAAATTCAGAAATTAAGTATCACTTTGCTGTGCCTTAGAGACAGCTAACACTACATCTTGAGTCATCTACCAACCTTCAAATGATGAACCAATGATAAAGAAAACTTCTGGTCAAATGCAAAACAAAGAAAAGTAAGGATCTCTAGAAAAGCAATTACTTTGTATTTTCTACTGTCTCTGAAAAGGCTGGCTTTGCAGGTTATGCAGGGTAGCATGTAACAAAAGACAATAGTAAAATAACAATAGGTGCTCTACACTACCTGTGCAAGTCAAATGCCCTTGCTGTGCCGTCCAGAGAAGCACTGATCACCACATGACCGTTGGAGGTGAAGATGGTTCCAGCGATGGCTGCCGTGTGTTCCGTAAAGGTCACAAAACAGAAACCACTGCCTGTGTTCCAGACTTTCACCTGATGGAAGAATTGAAAAGGGGAACAGTTTATGTATTTCAAATAGGAGTCAACCAAGACACTGTGTAATATTAAGTAAGGCACCTTCGACAAATTACTGAGTCACATATTCAAAGTCATAAGGAACGAAGCTATAGGCACAGGCAGATATCTAATTAAGTCCATCTTTATATCAAATCAAAAATTCAAATTGTAAGTTTCCTCATCCTTAACATACTGCGCTACATTACTCAAATTCATGATCCAGCAAGATTCAAATACAGTAGAAAAATCAACTTTACATTAAAATCAGAAAAACCAAAGTTATCTTTGAAATTTTGTGCAAATGGTTGTTTAAGGTTAAACTATTTCTAAGGAGAGAATGTTACCTTGCCATCCTCCCCTCCTGTGACAATATACTGCCCATCTGGTGAATATGCTAATGAGGACATGTTGTTGAAGTGTCCCTGTTGTTTCAGGACGTACGATTCGCTCTGCCACTCCCAAACTAGCAGCTGGCCCAAACCGGAACAGGCCAGTGCAATCCAGTCTCCGGTAGAGTTGAAGGATACTGATGCTATTCTCTGGTCCGAAATACTGTAGGGACAATACAAAGTGTTATCAACATTTACACATATCTTGCACTGTTCCAAATCTGCATCTATGCTGCATAACCAAATATGCTCATTGCTGTGATGGACATATTGATCTTGGCCATGCATATGCCATAAGCAATGGCAAATGCTGTGGATGACCTTTTTTTAACTGTCCTTTAGCATTAGGCCTAGGATAGGAACCAGCTCTATAAGCAAGTGGTGGCTGTGTTTATAACATGAAACTTTTCATACCTAAATACTTGTATCATTGTTTACAGATAAGTGTTGCGCCTATACTGTATTTGATGACAATAAATTCACTTCTATAATAAATGCAGCACCAATTTACACCAGATTTACAACACCACACCTGAGAGAGTGGATGAGGTTGAAGTCAGGTAGCTCATGTAGGTGGAAGATTCCTGAAGCAAAACCTGTCACCAGGAAGTGGGTCCGTTTGTGGTAGTCACATGATGTCAGGGTGTTGAAGTCACCTTCCTTGTTGAAGTAATGCCTGGAAGTCAAAAGAACAGAGAGACATTAGTATTCTCAAAGAAGCATTTTAAAACTTTGTCTTACAAAATACAACAGTTTCAATTGATCAAGTTGTCAATGGTACACTTACTTTGAAACTTTCTTGTACAGAATCTTTTCCTGCTTGTCTTTGTCTTCCTCTTCCTCACTTTCTGTGAATCCAGTTCATACCAGAAAAGTTAAATGAAAAATTGCATAGATGAAACAGTAAGGATATTATATCAAAGATGAAAATGTTACAAATCTGCCAAACAGAATTTCATGAATAATTGCACAAAAAATGTACATTAATGATCAAGGGTACATTTATCTAACCTTCAGAGTCATCTTTGACCTTTTCTTCTGTTTCCTTCTCCTTTTTGGGTCGTGCTGACCCGGGAACAAGACCATCCAGGTCAGTATCACATTCCCAGATCACCAAGGTACCATCCCGACTGATTGTGTACAACTGAATGGGCAGGTCAAGGGTCACATGTATAAAAAAAATTGCTAGCCATCACAACTACATTTGGGCAAGCAGCTAAAAATTAAACAAGCATTTAGAGTTGTCTTTACATACTCAAGACAACATCTATACATTGCATTTATCTGACCTCTGTTATTGCTGGTGACTTTCAAGTTGAATGAACATTGAGGATTCGGAAAATTTAATTGGTATTTGTTCTTGCATTTCAACATGTGGTTTAATGTGCAATACAAGGCCATGTGTCAATAAAAAAGCATGCATCCTTCTACATTGTACAAATGCTCTTGGTACATGTACTTGTACGTATATCATTGTCATCAGTACTTAACTAAAAACTAAAGTCTTTCCTAAGTTGGACTATCAAAAGCAGTAACAAATACTAAGTGTCAATACAATCACTCATTAATTAAGGATACATCCAAAGACTTGTGCTCAAAGAAGCAGCCCACAATGGCATCCTTGTGACCACCAAAACTGTAGACTGCCAGGTTCTGTAGGGCTGTCGCAGCGTGCACACGTGTGTTCATGTCCTTACTGCCTACTGCAAAGGCTCTGTGGACATTAACATGTATAATCTTTCAAATTTTCACCATACCACCAGCAGAGATACACAATATGCAAAGCATGACAATCAGTCCAGAGTGGCCTATTGTAAACATACCTTTCAGTACTCAACATACCATCATCCAGTACCACTGAAAGTCTGCATTTATATGATAGACACACATATTGCAGAAATCTGCATGTGTAGTATGTAACCTTTATGATGTCTTAAAACTTACATCTCTTCTGCCATAGCCATTTTTTAAAATGAATATGCCTAAATCAAAGTTTTCAAAAGAAAATGACATCAGAATTGAGTTGTTACCTGGAGTCATCTGTCCAGTCGATACATGTGGCATCATCGTAAGGTCCGTGGTAACTCCGGTACAGACGGAAGGGGTTGAAGTCATGTGTCTTTCCAGGAGCGTGGTACACCAGTGTGTGATTCTCACGAGTCACTGCAAACTTCCTGTTAACCAACAATTATGTTAGTGACCTCTAGCAAGATGTAGCAGTATTGCGGGAAACTGCAATTGCCATGCTAAGAAAAAAGGCATCCAAATTCACCTTCATTCACCTGTAAAAATCTGTAATCTGTATCTATATAGCCGGTATAACTGCCGTTCAGCGTAACACACCAGCTCCTGTAATTACTTTTGACCTAAAGCAAAACGCCAAGTTTTTCAAATACAAATGTACACACATACACATATACAAAAATGCCATAAAATTGATTCTGGACAGAAATGGGAATGCCTCCATACCTACACTTGTTTAGAATGTTCAACTACAGGTGTACCAAATAGTAACAAATGTAATACTTCAGACAAACATAAAGAGAATAACATCCACCTTCCGTCTGGGCTGAACTTGACCGTGTGCACAGGTTTGTGGAAGTGGTAGTGATGCAGGACAGACTTACTCACAAGGCTCACCAGTAGTGCTGCCCCAGCTGGAAGCCAAGAAATGATACAAAAAATAAGATCAAGAAAATCATGTAAGATCTGTAATAAATGAAGGTTTCAATTTCTGACAAATTCAAACCACATGTAGCCGGACCAGTCCTCTCTATCAGTGTCACTTACCTTCATCCACCAGAATAGCAGTGCTTCCATCAGGAGACTGTGCAACACATACAATGTTCATCTGGGCCTCCACTGGCAGTGTCTCTGACTTGTTACTGCAGGGGATCAAAACATTAAACAATGTGAATGTTCTAACATGAGACTGTAATGATTTAAGATTAGATGTTACACTTACAGCTTTGGTATCTAGTGGGATCATACTTGTCTAACTTTTGACACAACTGTTTTGTGGATTATTAACAATTATAATATTATATTATATTTTAGCCTGGTTGCCATCCAAGTTACAGTAGTTCATCAGGATTCCTATACACTGTCAGGCTTTTCATTTGACGTCATTTGTGCCATGTTAGATTACAGCGTAGGTGTGTAAACTACATGAAGTTGCTACTGCTTAATTCAATTACCCGCCAACATGGTCGTTGGAGGATTTAAATTATGATTAGTATGACGTCCATAAAAAGTCTGTATATTCGCCCCTTACCGACCACCAACTTACATTTGTATGGGAGCCTACGGTAAGCTACTAGTAACTAGGACGTCACTCTGGCTAATCATATTTATGAGGGTTTACGGAAAACCTATTTTTAGTATTTATGACATAACCATAATTCATGTAGGTCCAACTCACTTTTTGAGGTCGAAGATGCTGACCCTGTTGCCCACAGGGCTGATGATGGAGTTGCCATCAGGTGTGAAGCTGACATTCCCTCTCCTGTACACTGAACCCAGCAGGTTGGAAAACTAACACACAAATTATTTTGTTATTATAATCAAGGAGCTTTTATATAAATTATAATCCACATGTCTTAATCATTCAACAGAAGAAGGCTTGTTATTTCAACCAATGACAGGTAAATTTGTCTGTGCATACTAGTATACATTGAGTTACAAGTTGAATGTTAAGGCCTAAAATCAAGGAGATTCCATGTGTCTTAATTCAGTCACAGCAAATTATGGCAGCAGTTTCAGAAAGAAAGCCCCAACAAATCAATACAAATTAGAACCGTCAAACTCACCTTGTACGAAAACTTCATGATCGGAGTTATCTTGTACTTAAAGAGCACAGTTGCTACAAATGTAGAACAGCAAAGTTTTTAGTTTATCATACTTCTGAAGGTAGAAAAACGGCATCAATCGCGTTGATCAACTATATGTCTGAACATTTCTCACATGTGGTGCGGGATACAACCTTTCACCTTTGACACACAGTTGACCCCAACAGTGTCGATCTTTCACAACTTTGAAAATATATACGAAATCTTTATCGTAAAATAGCACAACTATGCTGAAGTTATTTTAAAAAATAGCTTTTTATATGCTAACGTTATATTTTGAAAAGAAATGTGTTGTTTTTCCGTCAGTAAATGACGTCAGTACCTTACGACAGTATCACATGACCGCCACCTTTCCTCCATCTTGTCTGACAGCGCCCGAAAGGAAGGTAGTGTCCGAGTTTCAACCGGTTTTCCAAGCCATAATCACCGAAAAAAAATCACCACAATGTCGTCTGACGCCGGCCCACCAGAGTACGTGCACTTCTTTGGCGTGATGGGAGCCACCTCAGCCATCGTTTTTAGCGGTAAGCGTGATTTTTCCTGGGGAAATTTGTGACGATTATCACATGAGCAAAATCGCATGGACATGATGGGCCTAGCCTCGCCGGGCTGGAAAACACATGAAAGAAAGAAATGGGTAATGATTTCAGGTCATTTTATGGCCGTAATTCTATACTCCTTAGAGCTGAATTAGCTTTCAGGTAAAATTTACATCTTAAATACGTGTAATAAGTTGTTTATGGAGTATTTTTGTGTCGGAGAAGCGATTTTATGAAAATTTGAGGTGTCCCAAATTGATGACGGATATGGGCGGATACCAGAGGCCAGGTAAGAGCATCCACGGCTTTGCGCCCAGGTAAAATGTACCCTTTATTCGACCATATACAAGAGTACACGTCTACTTTTCACGTACAGCAATTTTTTAAAAACCATCCTTTGAATGGGATGAATTATGCAACAGCCAGGTCGTGCGGTGGGCGTCAAGGGATGTCCCATCTGTTCAGGTGTCCTTGGGAATGTAGCATCAATGGAGAGGTCGGAGCAAATGTCAAAGAGCATGATTTTCTTCTTCTTTTGTACTGCCAAGCCTCTAATTTTAGAGATCAAGATTGCGCATGATTTTATATTGATTCTGATTTTATATTTTTTGTTAGACGATGCAGAAACAGCATTTCAAAATACATTGTGAATAGGAGTCATAAAACATGATCTTAATGTATAGCGTGATTACTATGATAAGACTATAATCTTTTTGATTGTCGAAGCTATTTCTACTACCAGTAGTCAGCGATTTGTTTCAATATAATGCAAATGGAAAACTGGAAATTCTAATCAAATTTTGCTTCAATTAATTTCAATGAAGCATTTCAAATTTTACATCCAGTTATTCCACATGCACGACTGTAATACTGAGAGAAAGTAAATGTCACAATGTATTTTCAAAATTTGCACTTGTGTAACTGATCGGTGTACATTTGTGTATTGGATTACAAAATAATCACATGCTTCATGACACCCTGCCATGAGAGGTATTGGTCATGTGCCACTTTGTCAACAAAAAATCAATAAGTAAACAATGACAAGGCAAGGTAGAGATAGTCTCCTATACAGAACTGTGATTGTGTAAGAGTAAGAATCAGTAAATGTTTATCAAATTGTTTTTGATTATATCCAATGTTGTGACTCTGGAATGTAGATGCTAACTTATAATGCATGACACATTATTACTCCTATTAAACTAATCCTTGTCTTGCAACAGCAGCTTCAAGATGTTTATAGAATGAATTATGTAAAATGAAGCCTTTTATCAGAAAAGAATGTTAGGGGCTTCTTCATTTGATAGCTGTACAGTACAAACATGCAGGGATTTGGTAAGCTGAAGGCAAGTTGTCTGATAACTAACCACAGATGCAAACAAACTAGCAATGGTTGGAGCAGACAGATAAACAAACCTGGCTTTGTGTGATGCTAGCTCATTAATACAGATATATTTGTGAATACTCATGTTTTTTCATGTCAACCTATAGCTTTTGGAGCCGCCTATGGCACGGCCAAGAGCGGAATGGGCATCGCGGCGATGAGCGTGATGCGGCCGGAGCTTATTATGAAGTCCATCCTTCCCGTTGTCATGGCGGGTATCATCGCCATCTACGGTCTGGTGGTTGCTGTACTGATCGGCAGCAACATGGACAACACGGACGCCTACACAACATACAGGTGAAGATCAGATCATGTTTTATGATGGTCTGAACAATATTCAATTTTGATTTGGAAGTGTTCGCTGGTCTGTTCTGATGGTCAGATTCAGAAACATGGGCAACACATGTGTTTACACAACATGAGCATGTAAAGTACTAATTGGTAAACTAAATAATGGTCAAATTAAATTTGGAGAGATTGGGATTGAGAAAATGTAATGAAAAAACTAATGATCTTAAGAATAAGATGTAAGCCACTTTTATGGTCAGTGTTTTGATCTGTCGTAGCACTGACAACATGGATGGCTACATTAGCCAACATAGCATGCATGTGAAGATAATCAAATGTTATCAATACCTCCACACTGGAGGTAAAACAAATGTACTTAGCACAGAAAATACACTGGGAATTCAGGAAATCTGATTACCTTTTCCAGTTAACCTTTTAGAGGTTCTGATGGATGTGCGAAGAATATCAACGAACACTTCTTATCTTATGGTGCATATTGAATCTGTGACAAATTGTTTTGACGTAGGGTAATGTCTTAATAGCTAGTGTACATCTCCGCTTGTAATGATTTGGAAAGATCCTTCGCTGGTAGGGCTTTTTTGATTAGTTAATTCTCAATTTCAAATTTCTTTACTTATGCAAAGCCTATGATAATTTGATGATTTTCCATGATAAGTAATGTTGAAGTATACCATCAGAAAGAGAGGTTACCAAACTTACCAGGCATATGAGTGTAGTTTACATTGCCATTTCTCTGTTTTCTCCAAGAGTTAGCGCCCTTTGAAATGGAATATGCTTTGGTCATTGGTAGTACGGTAATTCGGTAATTCGTTTCAAGGTTACATGAAAGGCATGCACTGATGAACAGTGGTGATTAACATTAAGCTGTTCAGTCAGGGCAGTTTCCCATCGGGAATAACGCCCTCATTCATTCATCAATTCATAAAGGGTGCCGCTGCAGTATGGTGCAGAATATCAAATACTTACTGTACTTTGTCACACAACAGAACTAGTGAAGCATCAATAATATAGCTTTGTCACATGGATATATAGTACAGAAATGAACATTGGCTGCATCTGAATTAACTTCATTGTAATAATTGTTCTCTTAGCCACAAAATATACAGTGTACCAATTCTTGCATTGGGAAACATGCAGTAGTACATAGCCTGCCATTTTGCTGTGCAGTAATGGTTTTATCCCACTAACATTTGTGGTGCAATACTTTAGTCATGTGGGTTTCTGACTGAAAAAGTTAGTATTCCCAGCCTTGTCACAAATTTTTAGAGTAGGGGGCTAATATATGAAAGTAGCAGGCAAGGCACGTAGCAGCTTGCGGCAAGCCACAAAGTGACAAGCAGGGGGTAGGTACGGGAGGGGGGTGTCCCCCAGTCCTGTCTGGGGGGGCCTCCCCCGAGAATTTTTTTTTTAAAATCTAGACCCCTAGATATGGTTTGGGGGTGTATTTTGGGTAACTTTTATTGTTATCTTTAAACTTTGAATTGACAAAAAAATCCTGAATTTAAAAAAAAAATTGGCATAGGTTTCCCGCTATGACCCCTAACCGTGGGCCAACTATCAGAAAACTGCCAGAGGTTTATCAAAACAAATTGCTGGGGGATTTTGGAGTGGGGAGCACTGGATTTAAACTTTTATTTTTTGAAATTCTACCTCAAAGTAGCCGGCTGGAAGAATGTAAGTACTAGTAGGCGGCTAAAATCGCCGCCTGCTGCCTTGTTTTGACAAGGCTGGTATTCCCCTTGTGGCTTACATGTGCTGTGTATTTTCTGCATGTTGCTTACGTTGTACATGTATTGTTCCCCACCTTGCAGGAGCTTCCTACACCTGGGTGCAGGGTTGAGCGTGGGTTTGAGCGGACTTGCTGCTGGATTTGCTGTGGGGATCGTGGGTGATGCAGGCGTGCGAGGAACTGCCCAACAGCCTCGACTATTTGTCGGTAAGTTCACAGTAACACATGAAAACATTATTGTCAAACATGTCAAGGTAGACAAGACATTCATTTGAAAAATGTGAGTGACTTCAGCCTTCAAAATGCAGAGCTTTCAGTCAGAATGGAAAAATTTTAACTTGAACATCAGTTAGCTTGGCTCTTTCTTACCACATGTTTAATTTATGTACATTGTAAAAGGTACACCTCGATAGTATGTAGGAAGGGTAACAAACATTGACCTTTTTTGTGCAGTAAAGACGTAAGAAGTTTGTTTTACTGCCAAGTTGATGTTTGAACCATTGTGTTTTTGCAGGTATGGTCCTGATCCTGATCTTTGCAGAGGTGCTGGGTCTGTATGGGCTGATCGTGGCTCTTATTCTCTCCACCAAGAAGTCGTAAATGCTTCGCTGGCGTTCGATGGGAACTCTGCCAACCTCTACTTAACTCAGACCTGGACTAGGCAGGGCAATGGGTGGGCCAACTGACAGCTTGAGTTCAAGCAAACAAACAAGTCAATAAAAACAGGGGTCTAAAGACAGTTTTTTTTGTTCATTGAGAAAATCATTCAATTTTTAGAAGCAATCAGATGAAAAGAATTAAAAACCATATGAAAATTATCTAGTTGACACCTTGGCTTTAAGGTAAATTTTGCTGGATTCTCAAATCTTCATATAATAAGGAATGGGGGGATTCTTAAGAGGACTCTTAAGCCAGAACAGTATCAGTGTTGGTGATAGATCAGATATAACAAACATGTTGTATAGATATTTATCAAATAGATCAATTGCAAAATAAACCTGTGCACGATCTGTCGGCTTCCAAAATTTTAAGAACATTCCACTTGACCCTCATATCTAAAGCTGCTAGTCCACTGTGGAGAAAATATATGATACTCTAAATGTTTGTTGGTTGCTGTCATTCTGAAGCAGGATTTTTACTGTGATTGTGTTAACCATGTTGGAAATTACAATTAAAATCCTGCTTCAGAGTAAAAATACAGTTCCCTTAAAAACACTTACTTGGGAGAGCAACATGATATTGCTGTAGTTAGCATTCCAAACTTTCAATCTCCTTGAATATAAAAGTCTCCCTCCAGTTGATAACTGATGCACAAAGAAAAGAACAGATGAAAAGCCAAGATGACGACCACTTCAAGGTTGGAAGTCAAGCCCAGTTGGCCGCCCATTGTCTTAAGATGTTGCTCAATACCCTGGTGATCCCAGATCTCTCTTATGTAAGCCTAATGTCATGGGCAACAGTAGATAGGGTGAAGCTTTGTTATCAGTGGTATAAATTTTTTGTTTTGTACTGAAGGTAAATCTGTAAAACAGGTATTAGTGAAGTTAAAGCTGCACAAAACTTGAGTTGGATGAATTATCAATTTTAATATCTGTGAAACCTTGTTCTATCTTTGTGTATCCGAAAGGAGTAGTTATCGTGAAGAATGTGTTTTTCCCCAATGAAAAGGGTAATTCTGAGTATCCAAAAGGAAACAGATAAGATGAGACACTTTGATCGATGTCACAGATGTATTTATCGTGGATATAGTATCTAATGTTTAGTGGGGTAGATTGGTGGTCACTTTGGAAGTTTGGTGTTTGCAAACAACATTGGCTCGACTTGTTGGTCCTGCCTCTGTTCCAAGGCAAACGGAAACCTATCGGGTTCAAGATATTGTTTCTCCTAAATCTGTGAGGTAATGGCAATGTAGTAGGTGGGATTTAGACTTGATGTCAGGAAAATATTGTTAAGAAATAGTGAAGGTAAAAAAAGGTAGTAGGAACAGATCAAGAGAACTATTGTAAATGTGTAACATCGGAGCATGCCGTGGCAGTGTTCGTAGTGGTCTGCACGTCTCCATGTGAACTGCAATGATAGCTGTAGACTGTAGGATAATTTAGAAACAAATCTAAGGGATGACATTACAGAAGATTATGATAAAACGTAGGATGTATATATGCTGCAGATGATATACGCTCACACCAGTGTGACATGGGAGGATACTACAATTGCTCTGTGTAAAATGTATATTTGCTGTTCATAGCAAGATACAAATAACCATGCCAATAACCAGCTTGGCTAGCAGGATCTCTTATAATAGGCATCATAACAGCTTTAACTGTCAAATATTTGCAACAAAGGGACAAATTTGACAAACTCTTACATCTGGTTGGGTAAAGTGCAAGGCAGTGAACAAAGGGTTAAGTAGCATTGAATATCTCTCAAACGGCTTTGTAAAAACTCTGTCATGTCACCTGTTCCAAGCAGCCAATAAATGTGGTATGTGTAAAACTCTGTGTTTGTTTCTTTTCTAATCAACATATGTTTTAACAAAGACATACGGAACCTGCTAAGCTAATATCATGACATTTAATAAATGATAGTCTTTGTGCATATTTCTAACAACAGTCTTATCATGACTGAAATGTAGTTAATTGGTGATGACCAACAACAAAATATGTTACAGCTTTAAATATAGCTCAACTTGAATACTCATCTGTATCGATCAATAACATGATCTTAGAGTTAAGTTTGGATTTTTCAGAAGCAAACTGCACCTTACATTGCTGACATAATCTACAGCCAAAAGTTTGGTAGAAAGCAATTTTCGATCTAACTTCCTATAAAATGTTCAGTAATTTGTAAAGACTCTATAGTGGGAATGATTTTCAAATTCTATACTTTGCTTATCAATGTCCATTACAGACTACAGAGTGGAAATATCTTGTATTTCAGCCTTGCCCAGCTTTTTATTAGAGAGAAGAGAAACAACATGTACAAGTAAACATTTACAACAAATATGAAAACATAATTCAAATGAACTTCAATATCAAGATCTTGATAAACCATCAAAAAAGCTTGAGGCAAGATGATTATCAATCTAGTCCTATTCATTGTGTTCTTGAAAAGGCAAAGTCTACAATGTTACCTCCTTCACTATCCTAAAAGGTGCCAACACTTCAAAGGTTCCTCTGAATAGAAGGCTACATTAAATATGGTCAATACCTTATATGGAATATGCAGTATTGCATTGTTTGTATTGTTTAACAGTGCAAGCATACAGAGGATTCTGAGGTACTGTCCTGCAGATTTTTCAATGTGGGAATCAACAAATTTTAAATTTTTGGCTTCCAACTTAACTTTTCTTTAGACAATAATACCTTTTTTAAAGTAATACATACTAATCATGTTGCCAACATTTTGGCATGACATCACAGATTCGCCAATTTACTGACCTTATCCAGTACAAGTGTCCTTCTAATCCTACATTTCAGCCTGACCCTTTCTGTCCTTTGGTGATGCCTCTACATTGCCTGTACCCTATCAATCTTGGGGAATGTCCTCCCCCCCCTCCCCTTTACTCTAGACAATTATTCTGAAGTAACTCCTATTGAATAAGTTGCCAAAATTTTTACCCATGAGGATGGACCTCAGGGGCTGAATTATAGCATTCGTCCTTGCAATTTTACATTTCAGCCTCCTGTGTATCCTTTGCTGCTGCCTCTGCATCACCTGTACCCTCCCCACCCTGGGGGACTTCCTCGCCCCCTCCCTGTGGCAGCCCCTCATCCCCACCCTGAGCTCCCTCTCCTGCTGCATCCTGGGATACTTCATTACTAGCGCCCGCGACTCCTTCGTCCAGCTTCTCCTGGTCGGGTTTCCACTCGCTGTCGTTCCCATTTTCCTCGGAGTTGTCGGAGCTGCTGGGGGCCTCGCCGGACTTGTAACCATCATCGTCCTCATAGATGATGTCCTCAGGGTTAGGGGCTGCGGGGAGAAACTCTTCCCCTGGACACATCTGCTCAAACAGGCTTCTTGCCTGGTCAGAAACAAACAGAGGAAATAAGCATGCATCACAAACCATTTGTATTGGATGTTACCACTATAGACAGCTAAACAGCATTCCTGTACAACAAAGAAGGCAAAGAGGTTTACTAAACTCCTAAAAATGTAGTGTTTCTTGACAAAATATACCTGTTGTACTGCATTTTTTTTAATCTTCTCTAGTACATGTAACACACTTTATTGAGTAAACAGTTCACAGTGGACAAATATCAAACTGGTACATAAATATTAAAATCATTGTTTTACCTGTTGTACTGCCTGCTCGTACCCCAGATCCACGCCTGGCCCAGATGTGACCACAATGTTCTCAGGCAGCCCTGTGTAGAGGCTGCTGGGATCGCAGTCTGTGGTGTCCAGCTGGTTGAAGTACACACACCACAGCACTTTGGGTCTGTCTGACTCTGTGTCTGCATCTTCTGTGTGGACAAAAAGAAAATCAATGTGTTACCATCATAGAATGTATGCTCTACAGTGTACAGACTGCAAACAGTGCTTGAAATTGAGGTTGCTCAGCATACTTTTCTTTGAAACAATTTGACAAGTGAAATTAACAAGTGGATTAACAAAATGTTCAAGCTGAAGTAAAGGAAATTGATTAGCCGATCAGTCTGCCAGCTTTAAGTGACATTTTTGGCAGTAATATGCCTGGTGTTCTCTCAGTCATTACGTAATTTTTAGAGTTCACAGGTCCTCAAGACCCATCCAATGTGATGGGTAGATTTTCAGGTGACAAATATGTTCCAGTCCCTGGCAATATCTCATTCGGTGACCTTCTGGCAATCTATGAATGTGGCAAAAGCTCATCAACTGGGGACACAGGTTAGAAAACCTACCACCATCCAGAGGCTGGAACAACTTCTCAGCTGCGGGCTGGAGGTCAGCTTTGGCAGAACCAGTGCCTTGACTTGTCAGGTGAACAACAACTGTGAGAGGCATGAGCAGTATTTACCAACATGTACAGAAAAAAAGGTTTTTAGACTACCAAATTGTCATTTTACAAACAGGCACACAAACACACACACAAAACAAAGTCATGGAGTCAAGTTGTCATTGTTCATTGATGGACAGTCTCAAGTGATACCCGTGCAAAGTACGCACACACACACACACACTCCCATGCAGAGTTACATGTACACTGTACTTACACATGCCCTTAGGACAGGCTGAGGCCCCATTTCCCAGTTCCACAGCTCTGACTGGGAAGTTGCTGCCCTCTACTGGTGGAATGGACAGCAGGGTGATCTGTGACAAACAACAATTAAATCCATACATGAAATCACCAATACAACAAGACGTGCCCTTCAAATGTTGATCAAAACATTTCATCCACATGTAGACAAAAATGGATTATTATTACATACTAATTTGCCATTCTCAGAGTGCAAAGAGTCTGTAAATGGAGAGGCATTTAGACTGTTACCCTGTCCAGGTACATTACAAAAATTCATCTTCAAGAAACAAATATAAAATGGATTTGATAATCACAAAGATGTGTTCAGTACCTGCTCGTTCTCTGAAGCCTTCAGGGATCTGTCTGTAAAGAAGATGCCTCTGGATACAGACCTGAGACACAAAAGTCAGACAGTCGCCATCAAAACTCTAGAAGTTGCATGTAGACATGAAATGATAGGTGTGGGAATTTGTTCCATATCATAAGACAAGCAACTAAAGCATTTCTGAGAATCTGGTGTGTTATGTTGAAGAGTAATCATACTGGTTGAATAGTGCAGATAGTTCTTTGATATAATACTCTGGCTAAATCATAACAAGTACAAACAAAAATAGTTCTGTAAATAAGCCAAAGTCACAGTGGCATTTGATACAGTTTGTACAGGCTTACTACCGGTACCTCAAATTCACAATGTACATATGCACTGGAAGACAGATCATGGTCAATATTGCTGAACTGAACTGTGACTTACCCAACAGGAGGATCAGGTTTTCTGCACATGTGGGGCACGTAACTGCCTTGCATCACCATCCACCTGAAAGGATGGAAAATTTTCAGCTGTAAACCCACAAGTTATGCCCTGTGTCCTCACTAAAGTACTGGGCAATTTATCCACAGCTTGAGGTAGCAAACAATTTGGCGATTTGACACTGTGTTGCATTTCCGTGGACGCTGATGATATTCTTTCAATGTACTGGTAACCCTACACCAATGTGCTGTTCAAGGCTTATCTTAAGCTGCTAGTCTAGTCATATCAGTCAGTCATCTAGTCATATATAGTTTCTATATATGTGATGTTAGTTGACTCACCTACAGCTGATCCTTTGTCCTTCTGTGCAGACAATACCCTTACACCTAGAACACAATAAAACAACATTGAACACATATTTCACCAAAGAATCACAGAAATCTTCGACCAAAATTGAATAAATAGAGAGGGACGACAAACAAATGTCTTACTTGTTACTATCCTTGTCGATGATCAACTCCCTGGCAGCTCTTCGGAGACAGTAGATACCAGCAAACACAGCACACATCCTGTAGAAGGAGCAGGTTAGTTTGACTAAGGGCCTGGTCACATATGTCATACTATAGCAAATTGAAGGTAACTTGTGGATAACTCTGCATATGTCCTGTAAAATTCTGCTGTCTTGTTATGGAAAACACTGTTTTAGATCCTTTTTGGTGGTTGTTTCTGTCACAGCCTGCTTAAAAATTCTGTGATTTCAAAATTGCATGGTGATCTACAACAAATATGACTGCACTGTAACCTACAAAAATTGCTACTCTGCAGGTCAAAAGCTGTCACTGGGGACTGAAATCAATTTCCAAGCAGATGTTGAGACTGTAAATTGATATGGTTCTGGGTGCCCTGTTTTTCTGACAAAGAAAATTGATTGGAAGGGGTATGACTTATCCCCCAATATCTGCCTAGAGATAAACTGATGGGGGAAAGGCTAAAGGTTAAATATTGACCTGCAGAAGCACTGAGGTAGCTCTCCTGGTCCGTACAGAGGCCACAGGAATGGTGTGTTGCCATAGCGACCAAGGGACCGCAAAAACCTCTGGGTGGACTTCAAACCCTGCAGGAAAACAAGACACACATTAAAATCTACTCTATCTTGGTTACTGTAACCATGACAGTGAAAATATGTTCCCATTGTATAATTAGTGAATCTGAGTATTGTTTCAACTGCAAACTTAATGCACTGTGAAAACCTCCTTTCTTCTAAAGTCAAGTGGTTAACCATCCTCATGAAAATGCATGTATGGGTAAATGAATTCAAATTACTGTGTTTGGGAGTATACTGGTAAAATCCTTTTAAAATCAAATAACAAAAAAATAGTTTGGACAGTTGTACATCAAACTTAATAACATTGTATTACCTCCAGAGTTGTGGCATCTCTTGTTGCCATGGCGATGGCATGGAAGATGAAGTGCTGCAGGTTTGGAGTCAGCTGTCGGGACTGCAGGTACTCTGAGAAAGGCTTCTCCTCCCAGCCTGGAGTATGGAGAATAGGGTACTGTAACAACTAACACTTCTGACACCATGTGTTGTGGGAGAAAAAGTTACCATT
Organism: Branchiostoma floridae; assembly: GCF_000003815.2. NCBI lineage: Eukaryota > Metazoa > Chordata > Leptocardii > Amphioxiformes > Branchiostomatidae > Branchiostoma > Branchiostoma floridae. Next base: position 9,927,490 of record NC_049985.1, on the reverse strand, counting down.
ACCAGCAAATGTATTGACTCATGGCTAGCCAGTAATGCTGCTAGAAGGACAGATACATTATTTCTGAAAATCAGATACTGTCTCTGCTTTCCTGTTACTTTTCTAGTCCATATTTCTTTTAAAGATGATAACAAACAAATTTGATTCATGTAGCGTAACTTGATAAGACTTACCCTGGTACTCCTCTGGATGCTGTTCATACTCCACACAGAAGGTCAGGAACTTCATCAGCATCCGCTTCTCCAGCACGGTCACAAACTTACTGCTGAACACATCCGCTCGCGAACACGGCACCTGGGGAAATCAAATCAGATGACTGTCTAGTACTCGTCATGTACGTCATGTACGGCTGTGTATTTGCGTTATCTGTACTTAACACTACTGCGTTCCCATTATTCACACTTTACAACACTTTCACAAACCAATGGCAAAACTATCCATCCTTGTTTCGGAGATGATTTATCAGAAGTGCAGCATTTGCACATTTTGTGGTTCCCAATTGTCTCACCTGTTCCAGTTGCCCATTCAGCAGAGTCAGGATCCTGCTAACAGCCTTGAACTCACAGTACCGACTGATGTTGGAGGTGATGAGCAGCTCCACCAGGGAACCTCGCCCAAACAACATCTGGGGAATGGAGAAACAAATAGCTGTCTTATACATGTATGATAAGAATGGGAATGAGGGAAATTTAGCCCTGTTTGATGGTTATGTTTAATTTGTTGTAAAGTTATGCTTTGCTCTTTAATTCACCTCATGCTGTCAACCATAAAATGCTATGCACAACAATCAAGTAGACTTCAAGGCAGGAAGATTGGCTTGAGTATTCAAAGAAATGCTTCAAAAATAGCAGGTAAGTTTGTAAGGGCTTGCATTATGGTAGGCAACATAAAGAAAATTTTGTGCCCTGCTGGCAATAACAATGTTAATTTACTGACCTTAGGAGAGAGGTCGATGTTGAACCTCCTCCACTCCTTGTGAATGTCATCCATGCTCCATTTCTTAGGTTCCATTTTCTTTGGAGGCTCTGATTTTTCTTGAACCTTTTCCTGTTGAACAACACTGCTAGCTGGTGCTGGGCTCTCAAGTGTTCCTTTTTCTTGGCTATCTTGCTTCTCTTCCTCCAGGCCATCTTGTTTTTCCTGTTGTTTCTTTTCTTCTGGGCTGTCTTCCTTTTTTTCATCACACCTGTCATCACTTTTGTCATCACTTTCAGTTTCTTTAGCCAATTCTTCAGGTGTAGCATCAGCTGGGGATTCACCTAAACCTGTAGCTTGTTCTGAATCTTCTGTAGTATGAATTTGCTGCTGGATTTCCTCTGCTCCTGATGTCTGTCCCTCTTCTTTGTCAGTCACTACCTCCTGTGCTTCTTTCTCTTCAGGTGGGGGTTCTTCTGCTTTTTCTCTAGAAGAGGCATTAAATGAGAATGCATATTACTAACTGAAAGAAAGCTTTCTTTACTCTATATTGAGGCCAAATTACATGATCTAAGAGCCTACAATGGCCAATTGGTGCATGATTGTCAAACGAAGGAAGGCTTATGTGACTGCAATAGGATGTCATCCCTACACTTTGAGACAACTTGTGAGAGGGTGCATTATTCTTACCTGACATAAGTAAACATCTCTAAGTTGGAGATGGTATTTGCCTGCTGAGGGACTGACAGAGCTGACTCCCCCTCCTCCAACTTGGAACATTCCACAGGTTTGGTCCCTTCTGCCTCATTCATTGCTTGAACAGCTGGGTGCTGGAAAGGACAGGGGTCAAATTGAATTACTAGTAATCCAATGCAACATATACGCAATCACATTATCATGTCATAGTACTATAATAAAGCACAAAAAGCTAAAGGCTACCCAGTGGTCTGAAGATTAATTAGTACATAAATGAAAAGTTGCAATAAAAAAAGAAGCCTCAAAGAAGCCCAAAATCTAACAATGAGAATAACATTGGAGACTGAACATTGACACAAATTCAGTGAAGACTTTGATCATTATTCCTTCATTTCAACCATCTAAGTTGAAAGATGAATAGCTACAGTTCTGACAAAATGTAGCGTTATACTTCCTACATTGACATACTATCATTTATTAAAATATTTCCTGGACTTTTATTAATAGAGTGCCTGAGTATTACTATCATGAGCAGTCTGGACATGGTATCATGAATGAAAGTAGCAGTATGTCAGGATCATAGTATAAGACTTAGAGTGTATAACCATGGAACCCACTGTCTGTCTGGTGATCCAGCGCTGTAGGCCATCCCAGTTGAAGGTGGCCCAGCCCCCACTGTAGTAATCATTTCTGCAAGAGAACAAACCCAATTTCATTATAACTATCAGAAAAATATAGATGCGATACTGTAAATGCATTTAAGTTTGCGTGGATTTAATTTTGCAGTAGCGGGAAAAAGGACTGTTTGACAATTGCAGTGGTTTTAATTTTGCAGTAGCACCATGCACTGTAGTCTTTTACTGCCAAGGAAAAATATTCAAGGTGGTTTCAATTTAGAAAACTGCGAACATAAAACCACCGCGAACCTTTCTGCATTTACAGTACAGTGGAAGCCGCTTAATTGCACACCCCATTTGCCAGTGTATTTCGTGCAATTATCCAAATGGTGCAACAAAGCGAAGTTATTAAGCTGAACCTTACCACCATGGGATTTGGGGATTTCGTGCAATTAACAGAAGTGTGCGATTATCCGGTGTGCAATTAACTGGCTTCTACATTATATTTCATAGTTCAATCCTTGATGTTGCGCATCTGAAATCCCTGATCAATATTAAAGTCAGTATTCTAACTGATTCATCAAGCATGGTTACATATATATTACATTGATTTTCATCAATATGGTTGAATGATGAAATCTATGCCCACCCACCTGTCTAAATGCAGCACTTTCTGTCCACAGCGGGCCAGGGCAGCAGCTAGGATGGACTCTGCCATCCCTGAAAAAATAAATCATCATAAATACAAAATGTGTTCAAATCTATACAGGGTGAATATTCACACCTTTAAAACAAATGTCGTATCCGATAATATGATTTCTTCAACAACAAATTATTGGTCAAAATTGTCACACTGCAATGAATTCATAATGATGCATGTACAAGATACATACGCAAATATACAACTTTAAAAAATTGCAATTTGACATATAGCTAGCTCCTAAGAATAACAATAAAATCATATACACAAACCAAAGAATTTTCTATAGTTTATTATAATACCACAAGCACACAATTTTTGGGTGGGGACAAGGGTAGAAGGGAAAAGAGTAGATAGAGTAGAGTAGATTTCATTCTCGTTAGTTTCCGAAATTAAGGAAACATCGGCCATAAAACATGGTATTTCAGATTCTGGGCTACTCCTTCTACTTCTGCTTTCGAAAACAGGAGAAATAGTCATAAATCTACGGCTTACCAGTGCCCAAAACAATCGCATCAAATTCGGAAGGCAGCTCGTCCGCCATGTTGGTGGGTCTTTCTAAATGACATTTTGATATAGGGGTTAAACTTTTAGATGCAACATTCCTCTGGAAAAATTAAAAGATTGAATTACTATCAAAATAAATATTAGTTGTTATTACATGTACATGTTATGCTAATTTCATTATATAAGGGGATTTTTGACAAAAATAAGTAATTCCTATGCCTTTTTAGCCTATCTACAGAACTTAAACCCCTACCTTCATATGGTTTAGACCATTTCCGGGTTTATTGACCCACACTGTGTTACTCAGAATGACCTCATCAGCTGACATGTCCAGAATATTATGAGGTTGTTTGTTCACATGAGCTCGTGATCGAGCTGTGAGGCCCTTTATAGCGGGTTTAGCGGGCCTGATCGCAGTGGATGGACTGTGAATACACGGCGCTTACTACAGGTATGTGTGTGTTGTCTAAATCAATGAAGTCTGTTTTTTTTAGACAACTTAAGCGCCAGAAATGAATGAGAACTCACCCAGGAAGTTTGGTAAAAATTATTTGAAGACTCTTCTTTGATTTGCGATCCTCGTATTCTTTCGTTTTCTTGTTATCTGATGTTCATGGATTTGAAAGTACGGTAATCGTTGACATTGTATGTAAAGCAGAGACTGCATTTTCAGCGGCGTTTTGCCAAGTTTATCCCTCGAATAGCTTAACTAATGACGTTACTCAAGTCACAAACAGCCTGGAAAAACATGCATGAGCTATGTTTAGATGTAACCAGTGTGTCCTTGATACGACTGCCAAGGGTTGCTGTTATTGTTTGTGTCTTATCTCGCCATTGCATGTGTCTGTCTGTGCGTGTTTCTGCATCTCTCAATCATTGTACACAGTACAACTTTGCCATACGTTGAATATCTTCTTTTGTAGTCTGCTAATTAATGATGTTGTCTGTGGGGCTCAGGATGGGATGCAAAGCAGTATTGTGTATAGGTCCTCCATCTCGCCTTGCCTTAACTTCAGTCATAGACTCAAGTGTGTGTTGGCCCACAGCAAATGTTTGTTGATAAAGTCAACCTTTACCTGAGACTCATGAAATGGCGTGACATGGTACAATCATAACAATGACCTTAATTTCAACTGACCATCCTCTAATGTTAAATATTACTTTTAGATAGCTCTCCTACTACATGTATTATTTTACTATTAAACTGCCACTGCCACTGCAACTTTATGTAGGTTAGGCTCATTACCTGGAGAGGGTCAACCAGGGTTGTAGCCAGCATCTGTCCTTCAGTCCTTTGAAGGAATTTTTCAGCTGGGGACTAAAAAAGTTTTCCCCATTCCGTCCCCAGGGACAGACAAAAATTGATATGTAAAGATATAAAAAAACTGAAACCAATGTGTTCTTCCGCACCAAAACAGATGCACCTCAAAATGCAGGAAACAGTGTTTTAGAGGGTCTAGGTTTCAAAATTTTCTGGGACCCAGACCCCCTAGAAATGACGCGCAACACCATGCCATGCCTTCGGTGCTCGATAGCATTCCCATTAAAAATCGAGGGGACTGAAAATGATTTCAGGCTGGCTACAACCCTGGGGTCAACCTACTGACTGAGGTTCAAGGTGAATATAATTCTCCAAGCGACTGAGTTTTCTGATTGGTGATGCTAATTGTGGCATCATAGGATAAGCAGGATAAAGTAGAATCATGTGTTTGGAATTAGTGTCCTCGCGTTAGTACTTAGTAATGTTAGATCCTGTGTGGCTAAACTGTTTCAACACTTTTCACATTCCACCTTGATGGATTAGTATAGATTCACTCTGATTTACTTCTGCAGGCATCTGCTGTCCACTAAGTTTCTAGTAACTGTTACATAACCTTGCAGTACTTTGCACCTTGTACATTGGTCATGTGATGATACTAGCACTCTTGTCTACCCATATACAGGATAGGCTGTGAAATCAATTTGTCTATAGTAATCACTACTCACAAGATGTATCCAAAAGCTATCAGATGCACAAATTACATAAATGGTGTCAATTGTTTTTTTAAGAACAATTTAGAAGATTTTGTTTTGGTCTGCCTTGCCACTGTTTGGACTTTCAACTGAGAGTATCAGAGTGACCTGAGAACATGTACTCAGGACAAACCACTTCATTGTGAGAGGGGTTTTGTGCTGATGCCTAAGCAGGACATTTAAATGCATTGATTGTATTTAAAGTAACAATATTTGTCAACAACCTTTTTAATAGACTCGTATCATTAATCAGAGATGGTGCAGCCAGTGAAACATGATTCCACGGTGATTCCACAATAGTTGTATTGGTTTAGAAAACTGAAGCTACTCCCCTGTAAATCTAATGGTTCAGTCCAGAAAAATCAATAGAGTGGATTGAATGGACTTTACCCGGTCTATGTGGCAGTATGGAGTTTCTCCGGTTCAGGGGATATACGACAAGAAGGGAACCTCACCTGTAGCACCTGTGTAAGATGCAGGTGTGACAAGGTGTCATGGCAGGTAAATATCACAGTGGCAAGAGGTACAGAAATGTAGCCTTCTTACAGCTTTCTTGTAGCCATCTTGCTCTGGAAAGTGCAATCTTCAACAGAGAGAGCAAAATTTGAATCCTGGTCAAATTAGCTTGAGTAGTGGATACTGTATGTGATAAATCGGTATGGAAGCAAAATGTACTTAATTTGTGTTATGTAGGTCATGTTTGCTGTGTCCATCTCATTCTGTGTACTAGTAACACACTGGATTGATCCATTGCACAAACAACCTTTTGCCATGCTCTTGCCATGGTTGGTGCTGAGCCTTGAGCACCTCTTAAGCCATCAGATTTGTTTCTTTCTGACCACTTTAGACCATTCTTTTTGATGATGATAATAGCAATAGAGACTTTTATTCCGGTTGCAACTTTGATTAGCACATGGAAGAGATACTATTGTGGGATGCTCTTTAATATATATCAATGTCTCAGGAAATTAGGTCATCACATTTGATAGCTTCTTCAAGTTCTTCTGCAAGTGATATGGATCTAAATTAATTTGATCAAGTTTGGGGTACACAGACTCTGCTTCTATTAATTTTACTCCTGTAGAGATACTCAATGGAATTTAGATGTTTATTGCCAAAAGAGACGAGATGTTTATTGTAGATAGCTTCTGTATGGTAGATGTTGTTCTTGTACACAGTCCGGTTGATAGTTTACTAAAAATAAGTGCTTCAGGCTTACATGCCTGCTTTAATTGGAGTAGACTTTTGTGGGTCAACATAGATTGCTAAAGATAATGCCCAGTATGGTTTGTGGTCACAGCAGCTACATTTTAGCCAACTTACATCAGTGTACAAGCCACGGTAGAGGAATTAACGTTATATCTGCAAAAATTTGAGACCAGATCCAGGGGAAGGTATGCAGAGCAGAAAGTTATAGCTTTGTTAATTGTTTAGTCACTAGTGATAAGATATGTATCGCTGCTGTGCCAGATCTCATACTGACACATTGTTATGGATAGAGATTACAATAACTCCCTCAGTTTTGACTTGTATGATAAAAACAGATAAAATGTATTGCGCTATTAGATTTTTATTCTGTGTGTTTTTAATTGCAGACTCTACAGCCATAGAAGAAGTAGAAGACGTAGCACCGACACAACTGTTAGTTTCCAAGTCAGATTTAGAAGACGAGACCGAGGAAATAGAACTGTTCGACATGAGTGCGGTAAAGTCAGTACAGGCGTCGGTCAACCAGGAGCGCCAGCCGCTGATCGGCAACAGTTCCATGTCGGACACGGACCCTGAAACAGACGTACGGGTACCCAACTCCTCCAACAACAAGGAACTGTCGTCAGAAGCAAGGGCTTTCACCCCAAATTCTGTCTCGTACGTACACCATAATTTGCTTTTGATGGGACAAAAATAGAAAGTCGTGGAGACTTTGAAGACATTGTAGCGATGGCTACCATTAGTTATTTCAAAATGTTAGAACTAATAAAGAATCAATATACATGTACATTTATTTTGAGAAAAACAATTGTACAAAACATAACATGTCACTAGAGCATATTGATCTCAGCAAGTTGTCGCCAATATACTTTTATCTCTAATTTACATAAGCCCTTCTTATCATCATCAATGAACAAAAAGTCATTATGCAATCTCCAACTACATGTCTGACATTTTTTAATGTAATTTTCAGGAACTTTGAAGCATTAGTGCATCTTCTCAAAGGTAACATTGGTACTGGGCTACTGAGTCTTCCTGTGGCAGTGAAGAATGCTGGTGTAGTTGTAAGTAGTCATTCTTAATTCTTCCTTTGTTAGATTGTAAGGACCAAAGATTTTTTAAGATGATTAAAACATGTTTTTTTTCAGAGACAAATGATATGGGACCCATTGATAATTGCTATCCTATAATTATCAAAGCCTGTCTTTGAAAAACTTTGATTAGTAAAGTGATCATTAAAACCAGAATTCTGTTTTTCTATAAAGCTGACATAGCCCAGGGTCAGCCTTTTTAATACTTTTGCTGTTGCTACCAGAGAGAGTGTACTAAAGTTAGAAAGTTTGTTTCATAACTGACAATCTGTATCAACTGCACTCCAGCTTCCATTGCAGTGCACAAAGTATGAACTGTTGTATCTGTTATATTTTATATATGTAAATAATAATAATTTTTTCCACCAGGTGGGTCCAGCAGGTCTGATTGCGATGGCAGTCATTTGTGTGTACTGTATGCACATGCTGGTCAACTGTAGTCACAAGCTCTGCAGAAAGTAAGGACTGAACAGTTGCACACTTGGTTCTTTGCTTTTTATCCTATAAAGATAAACATATCAGTGACTGAGAAAACAAAGCTTTGGATTACATATGTAGTATTCTTCAACTTTATAATGTATTTTACATGATCTACTTTTATTATATTTCAGCCATACATAGTATGGTGAAATATATTGTATTCGTAATGTTTCTTCTTTCTTTCTTTCTTCTTCTTCTTTCTCCTGTCAAATCTTCAAAGTGATTCATCTCCGCCGTTCCTGGACCGAATGACCTGAAATTTGGCACAGGGGTAGAATGGGCCAATACCTTGATGCATTTTTCTCAGTTTTTTCATATCTGCCTCTAAAATGATTTTATTGAGATTTTTTGGTCAATTTTAGACCAAAACTGTATATTTTGGCCCCTGTACCCTGGTATTACAACCAAATGAGCTGAAATTTGACAGAGATGTGCCTTGATAATGCCCCCATATAAATTCGATAACACTTTTGGTGTACAGTACAACAAAATGCTTATTTTTGCGATTTTTTGACCAATTTTTGACCAAAAAAGGACACTTTTGGCCCCTGTACCCTGGTATTACAACCAAATGAGCTGAAATTTGACAGAGATGTGCCTTGATAATGCCCCCATATAAATTTAATAACACTTTTGGTGTACAGTACAACAAAATGCTTATTTTTTGCGATTTTTTGACCAATTTTTGACCAAAAAAGGACACTTTTGGCTCCTGTACCTTGGTATTGCAACCGAATGAGCTGAAATTTGACACAGATGTGCCTTGATAATCCCTTCATATAAATTCAATAACACTTTTGGTGTACAGTGCAACAAAATGCTTTTTTTTGCGATTTTTGGCCAATTTTTGACCAAAAAAGGACACTTTTGGCTCCTGTACCCTGGTATTACAATTAAATGACCTGAAATTTGGTATAGATAGGCATTAGATACTTGGTAACAAGATTCAAGTAAAATTTTTGACATAAACAACTTTAAAATTATTAATTTTGGCACTTTTCTGAGGGGAAATTTGTTTTCTTTTGGCCTCCTGACGTGACCTTCCGTGACCCCGCACAGAGCCACACCTGTGCGCGTCAGCCGGAGAGTTAATTGAATCAAAGACCTAGCCAATCAGCGAAGAGGAGGCCAAAGGCTAATTAATATTCATAAGCGGGGCCTCATGATCCCGTATATAGCAGTGTTCCCTCCAGGGGGAGCGAAGCCCGCCTAAGGCTCTCGCATTTTAGACTATTCAGAAGGCTTTATATTGTATCAGTTCTTAGGGGCATATCTATGATAATCGCAGCAGTCACTTAACTTCTCTTCATGAGTTTAGCGTAACACTATTTCAGGTCAAAGGCAACTAAAAACAAACTTTAACGTTACTGAGTTCAACAGTACTTATAACTTGTTATCCGAAGTTGAAACGCTAGCGATGGTATTTTCGCTGCGCTGTTAGCTCCGTGCGACTGTTGTTGACGGTCTTATAACGGTATATTTTGCACCCCAGTACCCTGGTATGAGTAACATTTGGTATAGATAGGCATAAGATAGTTGGTAAAATGATCCAAGTAAAATTTTTGGCATAAAGTACTGTAAAAGGCTTAATTACAGCACTTTTTTAGGGGAAATTGGTTTTCTTTCGTTCTCCATGCCATGACCTTTCGGACGTTCACCCCACAGAGCCGACATCTGCACCTGCGTCTAGCCGTCAGGAAGAGTTAATTCAATTAATGGTTCAGCCAATCAGCGAAGAGGAAAGCGAAGGCTAATTAATATTCATAAGCGGGACCACACAATACGTTAACTTGAAGACTCAGGCCGTACAGACTTCTCGCCAGGATTTTTTCAAAGCGTCGGACAGGGGTCCGGGGGCCGCCGAATGTCCCTGGCGGGGTCCAGGGGCAGGGCCACTGTGGGGGGGACCCAGGTGGGCGAAGCCCCCCCAGAAGCTCTTGCATTTTAGACTATTGAGAAGGCTTCTTTTATCAGTTTTTTTAGGGCCATATCTACGATAATCGTAGTAGTCACTTACTTCCTCTTCAGCAGTTTGACTTTAAAATATTTCGGGTCAAAGCTTCAAAGACAACTAAAACCTCATAAACAACAAACTTTACTTAGCTCAACAGTATACAAAAATATTGTACGGGTTGCCATCCTTAGTTGAAGCGCTTATTTATAGCGTGCGACTTTTGTTGACGGTCTGATATCCCTACGTCGCCGCCTCGCTGATATTCCCACGGACATGTTTCAAGAAAAATGCCCAGCAAAAAACGCTGTTCTGCGTCAAATTCTATTCTATAAAACATGTGGGACTCAGTGTTACAGTCTAAATATTTTGTAGAAGCACCGCTGTAGGAAAGAAGGTCCAAGCAATGTAAAACATCACGTAGCATGAAGTTCGCTGTCAACTGGCACACAGCACATGACTGTTTGAAACTCTAAGTCTAATCAACAGCCGTGTTTGATTGATAGCCGGCGGTCCTTTGATGAAGTCGGCGAAAGGTGCGTTAGTTAGAAAATCTGCGTTTAGTTTTGATACGTAATTATAAGTTAGACAGTGGCGAGAATGATTATTTTCTCATCAATATTTCTCTTCAGAATTATTTGAACTTAATTGTACATCTAAACAATTGGCTTACCCGTGCAATGTTTATATGATTAATGATCATTTGAACTTAATTGTACATCTAAACAATTGGCTTACCCGTGCAATGTTTATATGATTAATGATCAGTGTACTGAAATCATGTGTAACGTATGGCTCCTAGTCAGCATTTTCTCTATAGTGACCACCTGTCTATAGTGGCCACATTTCCTAGTGCTGTTGTTGTTTGACATAAACTTTGAACATTTAAATTGTAAGTAACTTTAAACATCCAGAGTTTCAGCCCAATAAAACACTCTCAGCGCCAGGGTATGAACAGACTGACCAGACAGACGAAAATAAATCCTCGATTAAGGTTCAATCGTATCTTCCGGGTCTGGCAGGAAGTTGTTAAACTAAAATAAGAATAGGCTCGATGGCTGATTGCATACAAAGTAAAACAGTTTAACAGTTTTACAGCTTGAAGAAAACAAACGCTCCTACAGTACCTGCACCTGCTTGATAATTATTAATTGTATGCCCTACTTGAATAAAAAAAGTTCACTGCAATAATAAATGTACCCACATCACAAGGAGCTTATACTTTTTTAAACTGACACCTAGTTATCGTACTGAAAATTGTTAATGACATTACATGAAGTCATTCAACAATTTTCAGTCATGATGAAAATTTTCTGAATGGAAGGTGTGCTTATTGTCATTTTCTGAAAAATAGAAGCAAGCTCTGTTTTTACCTGGAATCAATTCACAATACCAGTCCACTTTGGGGGATAATGTACTGTTAAGAGGATGTTCCATTTTTGCGCAGGGGTGATTTGGAACAGTCCAATGTTGCGTGGGAAGGGGTATGGCTGAAATATGCTGTATTTGCTCTTAAGCAAATGTCGGCCTTTCTAGTATTTTAACTCTACTTCTCTCCTTTAATGTAAACTGTATGTAATCATGGGCTCCCTTAGAGTTAGATGCCTATTTGTCAAATTGCAGGGACCTCCAAATATTTTTTAAGATGTGAATAGATAATGGGGAAAAGAAAAATCACATATTCAGGGGTGCCTAAGCATTTGCACGAACCCTATGAAATTCGTACGAATATTATGTGATACACACGAATCACTATGCGAAAACGCACGAATATTATGAAATTCGCACGAATCACTATGCAAAAACGCACAAATATTATGAAATTCGCACGAATCACTATGTGACACACACGAGCCTTATGTGATTTGCACGATCCTTATGCAAAAACGGCGGCCGGGAGGAGGCATGGTTTTGAGCGTTTCTACCCGTGATATTTGTATTTCAAGGCATGGAATGGACATTTACCGTCGCAAAGATGTATTTGATAGCCTGTGAGCTACTGTTTTGCTTAATTTCGGCGTGTTACATCGTATTTTCTGTCGCCGCAGATCGAAGCCGCCATCTTGAAAATCCCGCTCCGTCTGTCACGTGACCCCGGCAGTGGTTGCGCAATTTCGCATAAGGATCGTGCAAATCTCATAAGGTTCGTGTGAATCACATAGTGATTCGTGCGAATTTCATAAAATTCGTACGATTTCGCATAGTGATTCGTGCGAATTTCATAATATTCGTGCGTTTTTGCATAGTGGTTCATGCGAATCACATAATATTCGGACGAATTTCATAGGGTTCGTGCAAATGCTTAGGCACCCCTGATATTAAGCAATGTTTATGTGCATGAATCCTCAGATGTGGGCACACCAGTATGGACTATGGGGAGGTGGCTGAGAACGCCTGTCGGGTGGGGCCCATCCTGTTTCTACGGCGACACCGGGTGGCAGTGAGGAGAATTGTGAACGCCTTCCTCCTGCTGACCCAGCTGGGCTTCTGCTGTGTCTACTTCGTCTTCATGGCCAGGAATGCTGAGCAGGTGGGCTGTTCTTTGAGAATAGAACTTCAAAGTCCTGTAAAAATGTTTTTACTTAGTCTGTTTTAGAAAGGAAAAGCTAGTCTAAGAGTTTTTTTCCAGTTAACAAGTGTAAGACCAAACACTAAGTCCCTCTGTTAAACTTTCTTTAATGGTACAAAATTGTGGAGATCATTATGATGCGCAATGCAGTGCAATTTCATAGCAGTAACTTAACCTTATTGATGAAAATGTTGTCCTGCTATGATAAGTACTAGTGCTTATCTGATTCCAAAATTAAAATTTTAACATTTCCATATCTACAGATCCTTCATGCCTTCCCAGGTCTGCAGCACGCGGAGTTTCCGCCAGTCCAGGCCTTCTTAGCCGCCTTTCTCCTTCCCATCATGCTGCTGTGCTTCATCCAGAACTGGGACCACCTGGCGCCCATCTCTACGGTTGCTAACGTTGTCATGGTAGCGGGGCTGGTGGCGATCTATCAGTACATCCTCAGGAGGCTCCACAGCCCCTCCATCTACCCAGCATTCTCCTCAGTCGGGGAACTGCCACTCTTCTTTGGCACTGCAATATACTCTTTTGAAGGGATAGGGATAGTAAGTTTTACCCTCTCATATGAATAATGTAGTTACAGTCAAACCTTTGGTCCCTTAAGTAATTTGAACCCATTAACGAAAGCATGAAGAATGTTGTCTATAGTGACCACATAGACCAGATTTTATCAGTCCCCCAAGTCTTCTTAGGCAGTTAAGGTACCAACTACAAATGTAGTTGCTAAGGGGAAATATATTGTATATATGCACTAGCATGTGAGCCTGTGGTAAAGGAACAAGGATGGCACCCAGGCCAGCAAAATACTCTTTTTTTCTTTTCTTTTTATCATAATTTTAATAATGATGATATTCAAGTCCACCAACAGCTCCATGTTCATGTTCCCTCTTCAGGTTCTTCCCCTGGAGAATAAGATGCAGAATCCCCAGTCCTTCCCTACGGTGATAAACATAGGGATGGGACTAGTCACGTTCCTGTACGTGTCTCTAGGGTTTTTCGGATACCTCGCCTTCGGGGCCCACGTGGAAGGGAGCATCACCCTAAATCTACCCACGATGCCCTCAGCTGATGTAACACCATCGGAACAAGCGTATGTCAATACTCATGTTTCTTTTCAACTTTATTTAAGTTTAGCATCATACAAGGATTGCTACCAATACGTATAAGCTTCTATGATAGAAATTTTTATGATGCACTTTGGAATACAATGCAAATTTTTTCTTGCACATCACAGAATGAATACATACTTCAGCATAACTTGTCCAGTGCCTTCTAGATTTGTTGAGATCTTGCATAACAACTGTCAAAGATTAAAAGCTATCTAAAGAAACACAGAGTTACTACTGATTTACTGAAGTACAGAGGGACACCAGTATGACAGACAGCATTCGTTGCCATGACACCCTCTTGATTGATTAAAAATTACAATCCCGTGGGTCAATTTACACTTTACAAGACTCAGTAGGTTTTCTCTTCCCTTTCCAGGCTGTATGTAGTAGTGAAGCTGATGTTTGTGTTCTGCATATTCTGCACCTTTGCTGTGCAATTCTACGTCCCCATCAACATCATCTGGCCTGTGCTGAAGTCACGAGTCAGTCATCAGTACCAGACAGTCGCAGAGTACATCCTCAGGGCAGTTTTGGTCATTGTAACATGTATGTATGACTTTTGTTTCACTCAGAAGTTAGTGATAAATTTAAGCTTGTGACACCTAACGCTTGTTTTATCACCTCATTGTGAAAGCCTGTTTTGTAAACTCCTTATATGTTGATTCTGTCCTTCCACAAGCTATGATAGATACGGAAAATACAGAGAAATTGATGTAGCCGAAAAAAATATGGCCATACAT
>NC_049985.1:9644890-9709492 GCF_000003815.2 Branchiostoma floridae | reverse complement strand
TCTCGTTCCCAATATCACAATGCCTACATGGCTTCCTATTGTCCCTTACGTTTCCAAAAAACATAACATTTTGATATTTTGATATATTTACTACATCATTAAGATAGCAATGTGTTAGTAATAGTCAAGGTTTTGACCGAATGTAACATGCTCACAGACAATCCTGGGATCAAGACCATTGCGTATCAACCAGGTCATTGACCCCGTTGTCAACAACAACCAAAATGGCCGCCGTGTGATGTTGTTCAAGCGAGGCACGTCCGAAGACAGATTTTAGACTCACAATCGGAACTAAAAGCGATCTTTTAAGCTATCAGGTAAGGCATCTTTGAAATCAACAGTTTTACAAGTATCCAGTGGTGTTATATCAAGACTACGAAGCACACTCGCACTCCACTGAAGTGTTTTAAGAAGCGCCTTCCGTGTGGAACTGGAAGTGAAACATATGATAAATTGTGTATGTGTGCGACATATGTATGGATTAAGCGTGTAGCCTTCTTTATACAACTACTATTCTTATTTCAGTAGAGCAGAGTACAAAAGTAAACTTTGCAGGTGTTCTCAAAAGTTTATCAATGTGTCCACTTCCACTTGCAGGGACTGGTGTACTAGTGTAGAGGGACCAACATGTCCACAACACCAAGGACACCGAGAAAAGCCATCACAGCCGAGGCCTCCGTTGACAATGAGAACGATGTTGGACCTCCTATCGACTTCTCCTTCAAGATGTTGTGCAGTATGGAAGGTATGGCGTGTACATACTGCGAAGCCTTCAAACTTTGTCACTCGTTCTGTATGCCCAGCCGTATGCACCCTTTTCATGTGGATGTTTGAATAAGGTACAGAAAATAAATGCATGTAACATTGTATCAGGTGATTGAGTCCTTTCCTGGCCAAGTGTTGTGACAAATTTTTGACATTTGTCCCAATGTATTTTCTGGCAATACCGTAATGCACGGGAATATGATACAGATGTGCCGAAAATTCATCCCTTATAGCTGATATTTTTGCAATAGGAGGACATTTTTGTGGTGTTTTGTTATAATGATTCTGTAGTATATGTAACATACTCACAGACAATCCTGGGATCAAGAGCATTGCGTATCAACCAGGTCATTGACCCCATTGTCAACAACAACCAAAATGGCCGCCGTGTGATGTTGTTCAAGCGAGGCACGTCCGAAGACAGATTTTAGACTCACAATCGGAACTAAAAGATTGACCATAGAAGTGGCACGTTGGCAACTCATAGTTGCTTTGTCATGACTTTGCGATGGAGGTCATCACGAACATTAAACCACTGCAAACATTTCAAACAATACCATTTCTGCATGTTCTCATTGTTAATTGAAACCACAAACATTTCAGACACAGCAGAGGAGGAGCTCAGACAAGGGTCCAGAAAGCACAAGTACGACGAGGAGGGGAGACTGAACTCCAACGCCCTGCGTATGAACAACAACGCCCTGACAACCCTGGATGGTTTCGAAGGAGCGATAACCCGGCTACTGACCAACCCAGAGGCTCTGGCGTGGGTGGACCTGTCATTCAATGACTTAACCACTGTTGACCCGGTAATTATAGATTCTACTCTTAACTTTTAGCACTCTGAGAGTGGTCTAGTTTGCCGAATACAAGCATATCCACAGTGTAATGTGCGTATTATGTCAAATGTAAAGTCCCAAAACATAAACACATCTGCACAATGCATATATATTAACCATGACCTAGCTGCACATACATGTAACGTTTCATGTACATAGTTTAAACTTAAACCAAGAACTGGCTCATTGTCATGAGTGCAATGGTAAGAAGGGAATTTTGATGGAAAGCTACCTTCACCATTAGAACAATGGAGATAGGTTTGAAAAGACTTGGAAAGAAACAAAAGTATTTGTAGGAAAGCCATGATTGTAGAGATTCTAATTTGCACATTCCCAGGTGCTGCTGACCTACCCCAACATCAAGGTGTTATATCTCCATGGCAACAGTATTGAGAACATCGGTGAGGTGGACAAACTGCCGGCCCTGCCGCTGCTGAAGAACCTGACGCTCCACGGGAACCCCATCGACCAGGAGAAGGGCTACAAGTTCTACCTGCTGTCCCTCATGCCGCACCTGGCCTCCCTCGACTTCACCAGCGTCTCCAAGGCAGACAGGGCCACTGCCAAGACGTGGTTCCACATGTACGGCAAGACCATGAAGTCCAAGAAGAGGAAGAAAAAGGCAGCCAGCTAGAAGTCGTAATATGCTTGTGAATGTGTTCACCGAGTTTTACATCATTTGCACTGTCACTGACCATGTGGTAATCTGCACTGTTTTGAGTTAAAATGTAAATACAATGTACCTTAGATAACCAGTTGAACATATTGATGAAATTTGAAGCTCCATCAACCAAATGTCAACATTGTACATGGAGGCTCGGGTACTACTAAGTCTGGGTTTGAAGTTCTACTCTTTCTTGCAAATATTTCACATGGTAGTGGAAGATATTCATAGATGATAACATCTTCTTGCAAAGCAAAAAGGTTTTAAAATTGTGTTCTAAGCCTTGCCTCAATATCTCTACTTCCAGCAGGACCAGACTCACAGTGGAGCAGGGACATGTACATATATCTGCTTTCTATGAGTTACTGAATGTCTACAGTGCAGTATTGCAGTAGGCAATGCAAATGTTAATCACAAATAGGTTGTTATATGCTTCTACCCTTTTGTTCCTTCTTTGCAATAACTAGGTCAATTAGGCTTCTAACTGTTTGATATATGCTGCATTTTCTTTAAGAAGTGGAACCAGAGGCTGGAAGTGTTTAGAGGTGACTTTGTGAGTCTGATGTGCTCTTGCTTTTGTAATATCATTTTAAAACTGCTAGTCCAAAGAACATGTATTGGAATATTTAGCAGCCTGAATGCCACACAATGTTCAGTGGATTTCTTTGTCAGAGGAAAGTTGGGGGTGGGGAGTTGTACAAAGATCAAAGTTTGCCCCAGTCAACTTCCCAATGTGTTGGATGAAAAGAAGCTGTAGTGAGAATAAAATCACAACCAAGCTAACATTAATGGATGCACTTAGTTCTAAAGGCCGACTGGTTTAACAAAGTATTTTTGTATATACCAACATGAAAAGGAACTTAGATACAATGTTAACACAAAAATAAAAATGTGCCTTATGTCTTACAGAAGTTTTCATTTTTTTTATTTTGCTATATACTTTCAAAAGCAGTTTGACCAGTAGTGGCAAAATAACTGTGGGCAGTGTGCTATAGACAGAATCATCTTGAAAGCCCCCAAAGTCCAAAAGCAATGAGAAATGTTTCCACTTCCCATAACTGCATTGTGACGTTATCTTCCTTTCAAAACCTGAAAAAAGATCAAGTCAATGACATTCCAATAGAAAGTGGAGAAATTTCTGAAGACTTGAAGATGTTTCCACAAAAAAAATGGAAAAACTGAGAATTTCAGTTCTGCTTCAGCTACATGCTTTCATTTGAAAGGCTAAGCAAATACAGAAAGTAATGTCAGAATTCTGAACTCAACATTCTCCCTACAAAAATGATACAGCTTGAATGTAACAAGCACATGCCTTACAGAATTTCCTAGCTAATTCATAAGCATAAGCCCACAAGAGGAACCTAGCTTAAAAGCAAGCATAGTTCAATACATGTATAAACTAGCTCTGGAAGGCATATAATATATATTTATATATACAGCATATGTATATAGTCCAACTCTGACTTCTCTTGTCTTCACGCCTTCAGTTGTGACTGCTTTACCATTAATGAAAATTTCTTCTCATATTATTTCATACAGAATCAGAAAAATTAGAGTCAGTAATAAATTACAGAGGAGAGGGCCAGTACATGTAATTGCCAGCAAAATAACTCAAACAAAACCCAGACTCTAGACTTAGACTGGTTGTTTGGCCTGATCTATGTTTTATAAGGATTCCTCTTTGGGAAAGAAACAAATACATTATAAGAAACAAATACGAGTTATTACATTGGTATAGCCTGATCAACAGATACTTGATATAACACAAAAACATCCTGTCAAACAAGCATCATCTTACCATGTCTACATTAGTTTTGGACAATATTCACAATTGTTCTTTGTTCTGTCATATCAAGCTAACTTCACTGATGACAAAATTTACAGTCTTAAAAGGACTGGTTCGACCTCTACAGTTTTCTTCCCAAGGTGTCAGTCCATACTCCCAAGTCTCAACTTGTCACAAAATACTCATCTTCCAGAGAAAGTTGCACAAGTGGAAGAGGCACTATCTAAACCCTCTGTTCCTTGATACCCCCCATATAAGAAGTTTCAACCCTTGTAAGAAAGTTGGTTTTTTGGAATGTGGCAATGGTTCATGCTTTTATACACATAGTCCGTTAAAAATCGTCATGCTTTTAATCCAAAGTACAGCCTCGCTTTCCAAGTGACCTCTAGGTTTAAGTATCTTTAACCCTCCTAATGCTATGTGCATGGACATGGTAATGGCACACTGGCAAGTCAGCAAAGGTAGGGTTAAACACATGTACAAAATGCATAATGTTCATTAGCCTGCAGGACACAGACAATATGAAACTAAACCCAGTTCATAGCAAAAGTTACAAGTGCTAAGCAGATGTTAAGATGCTTGTTTGATATGAACTGTATGGAGATGTGTTTTAGTAAGTCTGAACATGAACCACTGCCAGATATGATGGACAGAAAGGACTATGGGATTCCAAATGGCACGACCAGGTCTTCTTTATGCTCCACCCTGACTTGTGAGACAGCGCTGGCAGCATAGGCAGCAGCTTTGTTCATCTGGAGAGACAAACCCAGAGAGAATGAAACACTGATGCACAGGTATATACAACATTGAACATGGGGACAGGAAAGAAACACTCAACTTTTACACAATCATAAAGTTAGAGGTTCAAGTTGGCAAAAATATATTTTGGGGAACATGATAGCTCTGACAACAAAGAACTACAGCTAAATCTTAGTTTAGTTCAGGGTTAGATAAAGAGTAGGACTGTGAACCTAAAAACTCCAAGTACAGGTACAGATGCCCAGGTTTAGGGACCGGATAAGACAGGTACACATGTTCAGGTTTGGACCTAAAGAATTTACAGGTACAGGTACAGTGCGTCGGTAGACAGCGCTAATAAAATAGACAGTGATACTGACCAACTGTACATCAGCCTGTGAGATGGGGTCTGTAGCCAGCACGGCCTGGGGGGTGGCTGTACCCTGCGGCAGGGGGGTCTTCTTCTTCAACCTCCCCCCTGAACTACTGGTCACTATTGCTATCCTTGTGCTGTGGGGGGAAGAAGCAAGGCAGAACTACATGTGATGTAATGCTAATGGTACATGTAATGTAGTGGTATACACATACATGTAATATAATGGTACGTGTAATGTAATGTAACTTACTTATGCTTACGAAGGTTAGACATCTAGGTTAACAATATTTAAAGGCACTTAGTAACTAGGTAACTTGTACTAGTAACACCAAAGAAGAGTGATGGATGTCACTGGAAACATCCAGAAACAGATTTCTGATTTTCATCCAGTTGTACAGAATGAATGTATTGCCTTTAATTTGATTTAAATATATGTAATGTTTATATACAGGACAGGAGGCAATGGAAAATATACACAAAAATGCAATGGCAGACTCACTAAAAGCTACTTGCAAAGAAGATTTCAATAAATGGACATTTGACTACCATTCATCAAACACTATCGAATATCTTAACCTATGACAAAGATTGACTTTGTGCTATTGTGATGTTGGTCTATAAGCATATCATATAGCTCTATAAAATCCTAGCTATAGGTTTAACTCTCTTCTTGTTGACAAACTCCAATTTAGATGTCTACATATCTGGCTCTGACTGTATTATCTATAGTGTATGCATCTCGATTCTGTGTATCTTACTGACCTGTATTGTCGTGCCCTGTCCATGTATTCATGCTGCTCCATACTGTGGTGGTCGATCGCTGACACATCTATAACATTACTGCAGGGAATACAGCAGCATTAGTCAACTAATGGAACAGTGATGGTTTACATGGTCAGGTTGTCTCTCACACGGAGGACTGTATGTTTGACATACACCAAGGGCTGCCTAATTAGCCTATGGCTATTACAAAGGGCTAGCCCTGCTGACAAAGACAATACACAAGGGGGGACTTGAACATCAGAGAACCATCTTGCCTTTGGACATGAGGTATAATACACAGTATGCATATCTGCATTGTAGTTGTACCTAAAGTGTAGTCAAGTCTCTATATTATAGCACATGTAGTAGAAATATAGTATCTACTGTGAAAGGTCAGGGTATGTACAGAGGCATCTCCAGGGTATGCCTTTGAGTTTGAAGGAGGTAGTAATACTAACAGTGGTGGGTTGCTGGAGTGCAGACTTACTTTGCCGTCTGATGTAAGATTCTGTTCAGTGCTGACTGTTCGTCTCCCTTGGGACCGGGCGGTGTGTGGTTGGCAAAGTCATCGCTGGAGAGACAATGAGGAAAGATCAAATCAAAATCAACACTGTGATTTCATTTAGTGGTTTCATTCTTGGTATGAGGTTATAGGAGTTTTTGTGGTGCTTTAAACTTGCATGGGAAGCAATTTCGCAGTATAGTAGTCATACAATGAAGACATATTTGCAGTGTCATGAGCTTACCCCCCCCCCAAAAAAAAAAGAGAAAAAGAAAACCACTAGATTTGTGTAACAAGTTCCTTACTTTTTCCTTTCACGTGTCTTTTAAGACAGTTTACCCATACTGCCCCCCTCCCACTCTTCCCTGTACATTCCCAGAGTCCAAAGTACCCAACAGGTCAACAGGTGTCGTGTGCTGAGGTCATCTCAGGTCAAAACCACCAATGCTGAGTGATAACTCCTACTCTTACAGGTTTTATGTCTTTGATATACACCTGTATCATCAAGGAGGCTGAGTGATATTCATGTACAAAATAAATCTGGTGTCTAGCAACTAAAGCTTTTACTGTTACCACTCTGTTGCTCAATGTTGACCAGTATAAATTTGGTATAACTAGAATAGAGTGTGACAATCAAGCTAGAGGGAGATACTTTAACAGATCAAAGACTCATGTTCAACAAAATACATTTCATCATTTATATATCATAATATCATACCCCACACTGCATGAACATTGTATGTGTAGTTGTTACCTAGATATGGGTCTGTTTGGTGTGTTACTGGCTGGGTTGTGGAGGAGATGTGTTCTCTCATTGGGCTCCTTGTTCTGTAACAAACCACAGCAGCATGTCAGTATTAAGTCAACACATGAAAATATACTGCTACTAGTGCTAGCTAGGACAGCATCATAATCTGAAGTTATATATATATAAAGGAAGACTTTTTTTTTACATTGAGCTGATGTCATGTACATTTCCATTGTAGCGTTTTAAGATGGGGAGCTCTGTAAGTTCATTCACACTTCATTGCCCAGCACCAGGAATTGTGCCTAACACGTCCAAGGTCAAGGCCCCTAAATGATAATTGGAAACAGTTCTCAATTCAACTATTGTCTCAGCTGAACCAGTGTCTCGATGTCCATAAAAATGTCCAGTTGTGTTTTGTTTATGTCTGAGGGGGTCTTAACCTTTGACAAATTCCTGCAGAAAGTGTGAACAATAGCTTCACTGGCAGAAGCACCTGTAGGAATATCCTGAACAGCAATTTTACCAATGATTTGATAGCGACCTGATTTGTTTTCTCATCTCACTTTACAGTATTCATAGAATGAAATCAACTAAATTTTGCTAATGATGATATCGTCATTGCATTCAGGATTTTGTTGAAGTGTCATTCACATCTGGAAATACGTGACCAAGTACACGTGGAAAGTGCAAAGGGTACGAGCGCACTATAGTAAAAAGGTACACTAGAGTCTAGAACTTTTTATGTGTAGGGTGTGGGAGGGGGGCAGTGGTTAGGAGGCAAGGATGTGGCTTATCGAACGCTTGCAGCAGCTCACAAATCTTACCATTTGTACTTTAGAAACGCCAATGTTGCTGTACAGTTGTTGTTGTCGCATTGAGTGCTTTCAGACAAGCCCAAATGCGGGCAGCGTCCGCCCTCGAGTACTTTGAATGACCACATGCCAAGATCAAGAGCGACGACGACTGTGTGCTCTAACAGCGTTTCTGAGCGTCCCTTACTCTCGCCTTCGTAGGGACAGAGGGAAAAGAGATCCTGGTACCCTTCTATGCAAACTCGGAACATATAAGCTTTAGCATAACCCCACAAATAACCCAAACTTACTGGTAAAAGTTCGTCCTCTTCGTTGCTGAAACAGCACCCCATGATGAAAGTTCTTCCACTGCCGGGGTCACATGAGGAGTGTCCCATGATTCCATGTCATTATAAAGCGCCATCTAGCGGTTATAAAATAAAGCGCAGAGGTAGTCAACTTCAACATTGCACCGGTAACATTGGACTCCAACATTGAGCGATCAAGGACGTTAAAACAGGATCTTAACCTCCTTAACAAAACTGAAAGACTAGGATCGTTCCTAGTTAACGCTCCTAGAGTCATCTTGACGCGAGCGATGAAACGTGAAACTACGAGCAACTTACACCAGACGAAAGCGACACCTATCGACATTGAGTAGAACTGTTGGACATTGATCAGAAATCTTGCGAAAATGGCGGCTGAGGAAACGAACACGGACAGCACGACCGAGCCGAATCCACGATGCTTCTTCGATGTGACCATTGGTGATCTAAAAGGTATGTGCACTTTGAGATGATTCTGTAGGGATCATTTATACAGACATAGGACCTTACAGGTTGTTGCTGTGGTGAAAAAACGAGCACGTGGTTTCGGTTGCAGCACTCCATGTTAGTTGTTAGGGAGGGTCGGTGGTTGGATTCAACGACATTTATCTCTCTCCAGACTCCTGTACCCGCTACAATTAGGCTACAAGAATTACACATTTTAACCGTTGAATTCCTGTACATGGAATTCGAAATCGAAGCTGAAATATAAAAATACCTTTTCCAAATATTGCTGTTCAGACTCGAGTCTGTCCGGCCTATAACAAAGGACAAATTTTGAGACAATGAATTTGAATGATTTGCATTTGTCCTTTGTTTTAACTCATTGTGAGTACAGAGATTTATGCTGCAGTTCTCATTCAATGTCTCCACAGTTCACAAGTCTTTCTTTTGATTAATATTTTTGATTAATTAAAATTATTGAGAAAACCGCCTTGGTTGATTGATAACATGACTATAAGCCATTTCACAGATTCGACTGCACATGTGTAGGCGAGAGGAACTCTGGGTAATATGTCAAAGGTGAAGGCCCCTGAAACATGAATAGTGTCATCTCGACCATTGTTTTGATTTGTGCAATAATGTCTAGACGGTAATGGCACCTGCAAAATGGTGGAATGTTTATAGTCAGGGGCCTTCTTCTTTGACATATCACCCAGAATTCCTGTCGCCCGCGCATGCATAGTCAAAACTTGATAGTGACAAACTCCACACAAATGTGTACCCCAGCGCTAGACTGAGACTGAATACTTTTCTCTTTAATACTACAGTCGGCCGCATCATCTTTGAGTTGTTTAAGAACATGGTTCCCAAGACGTGTGAGAACTTCCGCGCCCTGTGTACCGGTGAGAAGGGCATGGGACCAACCACGGGGAAGCCACTTCACTTCAAGGGATGTCCTTTCCACAGGAGTAAGTACAGCATGTCATGTAATCTTTCCCTGGGCCAACCAGGAATTCAAACTTTATTCTAGCTATGTTTTAGTAGTAGAAGTAGAAGTTTGTTCTCGTATTAGTTACTACTAGAAGTCAATTTTAATCCCAGCTTTTAATATCTGTTGCAATCACTGATGCCAACAATTTAGAATGATTCTTTGTCATTGAAACAGTTTTTATTAATATTAGGCCATACCAATTTAATTTCTGGGTTCACGGATTCGCTCGCTCCTATTTTTTGGTAAAAAAAATAAAAATAAAAATTACCACTCAGCAAATTTCCACCATTAATGAAACAATTCACCAACTTTCTGGTGTAGCAAATTGGCCTTTATATTATAAGCTCCTTAAAGTGTGGGTACAGGTGCTGTTACTGTACAGTAATAGTGTTTTTGTACTTTTTTCAAGCTGAAAACTTTTTATCCTATATGTTTAGGATTGGCCCTTACCTTTACCCCAACCATTTTACAATTTTTATTTTTATTTCGCCCTCTCGCTCCATATTTTTTATCAAAAAATCTGTGAACCAAGAAATTCAATTGGTGTGGCCTTATACTGAAATATCTTTGAAATTGTCCTAATAATACGTCTTCGATTTGGTAAGTTGATTTCAGATAGATTTTGAAGTCATTATGTTGTTATTTTTTTCTTGCCAGTCATCAAAGACTTCATGATCCAGGGAGGTGACTTCTCCAACATGAACGGTACAGGAGGGGAGAGCATCTACGGGGAGAAGTTTGAGGATGAAGGGTTCGATATGAAGGTAACATTTTCTCCCAACAAGACACAGATGCATGTTTTTGTATACAGGTAACATGCGCCACATAAATGGGTTACTAATGCACGAGAGCTGGCACTAGTGGCAGGCTTAACTTTAGAAGTAGGAAGATATCCCAGCGTATTTTTATATATTGTTCCCACTATGACAAGAAAGAGCTGATCTATGTATGTAACACTGTATACCAGATTCCTCTTGGGGATGAATATGTACAAATGTAGTAGGAATTGATTAGTGTTGATGATTTGTGTGAATAACTTACCAAAGTAGTAGGACAGACCTTTGACATGTACAAACCTGCCCCCAGCATGAGGTACCAGGTCTGCTGTCCATGGCCAACGCCGGCCCCAACACCAACGGCTCGCAGTTCTTCATCACCACGGTCCCCACGCCACATCTGGACAACAAGCACGTGGTGTTCGGGCGCGTACTGAAGGGAATGGGCGTGGTCCGCGAGCTGGAGAACGTGGACAAGGATGGGGAGACACCAACACAGGTGAGTTCACGCATGTACATGTAGCAACTGGAAAGGCACTGTAGGGTTAGTCTCAAGTACATGAGACAAACCTCAGGTACATGGCCTAGTAAAGTAAAGATGTTTCCAACTAGCCTGGTATCCAACCGTATTATAGCTCCCGAGTCTCTTCTGTCCTCTACACAAATACGTAGACTCAGAAGCTTTAATATGGCTGGATACCGGGCTAGTTTCCAACTGCAGGGTTCAAAATAGGAGCAGCATATACAGGTTGGTGCAGGTAGAATTTGCAGGAATCATCTACCTCCCCTGAACTGAACCTGCACTAGCCCATGATAAAAGCAGCAGTACGTACATGTATATACAGGCGCTGGATAATTCAGTGCTCGGAAGACATTTGCCCCGCTGTGTGCAGGCACTAACCCTTGCCCACTGGACAGCCGTGTGTTATTGCAGACTGTGGGGAACTGTTGCCAGGCGACGACGAGGGCCTCAGCATGGAGGACGGGACAGGAGACACCTACATGGACTGGCCGGAGGACTCAGATGTCGACATGAAGAACGTACGTTCATAAACGTGTATATTACATCACACCAGGGTTCTTGACAGCGTCCGTCCTTTCATCATTTGACAGGATTTTGCTGCTGGGAAGGGACAAAAATTTTGCCCATTCCGTCCCCAGTGACGGACAAAAATCGGCATGTTAAGATTCTAATTGAACCAAGCTGAGTCTACCAGCAAAATTTGCCCCTCAAAACAAAAGAAAAAGCATTTCAGAGCGTTTGGATTTTTAAATTTTCCCAAATAGCATACCCCTGGACCCCCAAGATATTATGTGCCTTCGACAGGATTTCCATTCAAAATCTAGAGGATAGAAAAAATTTTAGGGTGGCTAGAACACTGCATCACACTGTCCACCTACTGGCTGTCATTGATAAAAAGCAGCAGATTAACAGATACTGCATTCAGTAAGCTGTGCTGTTATGTCTATTCTATTTTATAGATTTTGTCATCTACTAGTATTGTGATGACTGTAATATATGTTTGTCTGTAATGTAAGAAAGAAATTAGAGGTTACAAATAATGACTGGACAACTCTTCACAGGTCGACCAGGTAGTTGAGGTGGCAGAAAGCATCAAGGTCATCGGCAACAACCTTTTTAAGAAAGGGGATTACAACATGGCAATACGAAAATACGGCAAGGCACTCAGGTAGGTGTTTCTTTTACATGAAGTGTATAACTCAGGCCATAGCTGTAGGCTACAGTCTAACTGTTGGTCAAAATATGATAACTGCAAAATGATGCAGAAAAAAATCCAAATCTGTTGATATTTAGAACCTCTTTGTAAAATTTTTGGTAAAGGAGAAAGAAGGTCCTTTGATAGAAGGGGAAGAAATTATCATGGAGGGAGCTCATCTTTGTCAGTAGTAATCATAGTACAATGCTAAACTTTCTTCCAACACAAAGGTGTACACAGATCAAATTTTCTGCGACCACTGCCACCTTCTTCAGGATCAATGAAAATATGATATATACTGAGTTGTGTTGGAAGAAAGTTTAGCATTGTACTATACACATGTACAAGGAAGAAGTGTTTAGTAAAGTGACTCTCCCTGGCAGGTATCTGCATAAGTGCAGTGATGAGGCAGACATGGAGCCAGGTGGTGAGGAGGAGCAGAAGCTGGGGCCCATCATCATCCCATGTATGCTGAACACAGCCGCCTGCAGGCTCAAACTCCAGCAGTACGAGAAGGCCATAGAGGACTGTGATGCTGTAAGTAGCTGTGTCAGTCAAGTACCCTTGCTTCACTGGTACAAGGCAGTGATTGTAATATCATTAAGGCTCTTTCTTAAAGCTGGCCATGGCTTTCCTCAAAACCATTGTTGGCATTTAGTCAGGTTCAAAACCATTTTAGCTGGGAATTGGTCAGTACGGTCGCCTGTTAGTCTATCTAAGTCATCTGTGCCAGCCCGTGATGGCATCCCTGATGTCCACGTTCAAGGTTCAAGGTGCCAGCCAACTATAAAGTATAAATTTTGATAATCAAATTTGGGGAAGTTACTCCCAGCCTACTCCCAACCGGTTGAGAGTTTTTTTTACCTTCTCTGAAGCAGCAACAATTTTCCATTGTGTAGGTTCCCTGAAATCTGTTGTGGTTAATTTTTTCCCCACTTTAAAAGATACTCATTGATTGGATATCTTGTATGACCTATGTGTTCTTGACTTAGGTTCTGGAGGTGGAGTCTGACAATGCCAAGGCTTACTACAGAAGAGCACAGGGGCACTCAGGGATGGGTGATGAAGACAAGGCTATAGTGAGTACACAGTGGCCTCATTGTAGTACCGGTAGTCTGCTTTTTGCAATTTTATTCATGTTGCAGCTGTCAAAATGCACTTTACTCAGTCTTTAGTACTACATTTGTACTACTACATTTTGTACCTACTATCTCGTCCATTGACCTCTAGGTCATTAGTAGGACAAGGTAGCAAAATGCATTCTACAAATGACAAATGAAACAGATAAATATGTTTTTTCTCTTTACAAATTAACACCACAACATATTTTCCAGGCTGATTTACATAAAGCACAACAATTACAACCAAATGACAAAGGTAAACGTCTCTTTTTATCTTTTACATTCTATATTATAGAATTTGTGTAGTTTTTCAGACACCTTGAAATATCCTATATGTAAGAGCCTTTCATTTATGACAAGTTATTATGTTAAGCTTCACGGGAGGGAAACTTGTTTTTGCTACATTTCTTCTCTCATTCCAAACAAATAACTTTTAATTTAATAAGGTCAATGACTTAGACTAGAGAGCTGTTACCATGGTTACCAATAAGATAGCAGACACCCTGTGGTGTTCGATTACATAATGTAGCGAGTGGCTGGACAGAGCTGGAGAGGATGGTCACCATATATATGTATATGAATGTGTTTGAGTAAGAATAAGCTGTATAGCAGTTTTGTATTAAGGCAGGAACGTGTAAAGATAAATGTTATATGTTTGCTTCCAAATGTTATCTTTCTATTACACCCCCACCTGAAATGGAATGGTCTGACTGCAACAATGTTGTTTCAAATTCAACAACTCTCTTGTTTCAGCTATCCTGGCTGAGTTAAAGAAGATCAAAGCCAAGATGGACGCCTACAAGAAGAAAGAACAGCAGACCTATGCTAAGATGTTTGGCATGTGACGCACACCCTCATCATTAGCTGTAGCAAAATATAGCAATAGAATTTACTCAAACTTTAGCAGAAAAAATCTTACACTATATTATGTAGATAGTGTAATGAAATTCCATCTTGCATGTTGTGCAGACAATAGAACTGTCAAGAAAGGATTTGAAAAATCTACAATATTAAGTAAAGATAGGGCAACAGAATTTCATCTTGCATGTTGGTAGATGCATTGCGGCATCAGGCTGAAACACTGGGCACTTTTGCAAACCCAAATTGGTGCTGTG
Organism: Branchiostoma floridae; assembly: GCF_000003815.2. Taxonomy (NCBI): domain Eukaryota; kingdom Metazoa; phylum Chordata; class Leptocardii; order Amphioxiformes; family Branchiostomatidae; genus Branchiostoma; species Branchiostoma floridae. The sequence continues at coordinate 9,695,030 of NC_049985.1, read as the reverse complement.
CACTTAATTTTTGACAAGCTGCACCAGTGCACTTGTGTAGGATTATGCAGGCAAAGGTACTACTAGTACATGTATCTTGAAGTAGCCTCTCCTTTGCAAACTTTTGGGGAGCTGCAACGTTTTTTGGGCAGAGTAGATGTTGCTGCCTCCCAGGAGTCTGCAAAGGAAGCTGCTATCATACACTTTGTTGCTGTTGTCTTATTTGTTGAAAATGCTGGAATCAGCTATGAAATTCCATAGTCAAATTCTGAAGAGGGTTGGTAAGATTTATGATTAGGTTATATTGATGACGTTCTATTTTATATTGCACACCAATTTTTTTCAGCGTACCAATATTTTTAGATTCGGTGTATCGATTCTAAAAAAAATGTCGGGCCCAGTGAATGCTATCTGGCCACCTTGTTCCTTAAGTGTTGTTTGTGCTGTGCTGTCAAAATTATTGCTGTTGTAACAATCTTCTTATACTGTAGCAGCTACATGAGCTGAATATACACACCGTCTCTTACAGTCATTGTAAAATGGCATGTTTGAAGAAAAAATAAAAGTTGCTTTCAATGCCCAATGTTTCTTTAATACTAGTAACATGTTTCTAGCTAACTTCATAGAAGCTTTTATTTTTGACAGTGCGACTTTGTCGCAAAGCAGTATGGGTAAGGGGGGTGAAGTTGACCATCTATGATTGATTGCTCTTATATTTCCTATATTGATAAAAATAATGAAACAGACAACAAAACAACTTGGCTGCTTTGCCTTTATTGCCTAAACTAAAAGCATGAAGAAAGTTCAGTCAGGCAGTGATATTTTTTTCAAATGTTTGACAAAATACAATTTTTATCTTATTTTCACATGATCACAGCAGCAGAAATATACTCTTGATTTCTCAAGACTACAAAACTTGCACTAGTCAAAGGACAACTTACTGTCAATGTGCTCCCATAACCTAATGCAAATGTACAATGACCACCTATGACTATCCCTTGATAATGATCCATTCTGACCTATTTGAAAACTACTTCAAATCTAATATTTACAGTCAAAGGGCAAGTTATCAAAATAAAGCGTTGATATCTGCATTCAGGGTTCATTTCCAGACAGCCCATCATGTGAACCATCTACACAAGGATAGGCCTGGCACACATGCCATAGTTAACATGGTTTGGGTATACATTTGGTCCAAAATTAAAGCACATCGAGGACCATGCCACATTTAAACAATAATTTCTCATGAAAAATGGGAGCTTAAATTATGTAATTTCATTTATCAAATCCCACAAACTTTTGAAACTAAGAACCCTGTTTAAATCTCTAGTATTTTTCATTCTTACATTAGATCTCACAAACCATGATTTACCCAAAGTGGGATGAAGGGAATGATAAAGGCTTAAAGCACTACCATTGAACTGTCTTGGGTACATAGTCAACAGAAAAATGTGATGCTTATAGCTGGCAAGTTGATATACAAATGTATTGCACATGTAACATACTAAAGGTATTTACAGTACCATCAATTTTGGAAACAATAGGAAATCAACTTGAATACCTTGAAAATAGAATGAAAATTAAACAATAAGAGAAAATTTTCTGCCAAAAGATAACAGTTTTTTAAACTGATTTTTATGTGGCAAAATTTTTTAAACTTTGCCAAGTAATACATCCATATTTTACTCTTTTCATACAGTTTGTCAAAAGAATCAAAAACTCACACCCAATTACGACTAATGTTTTAAACAATAGTATCAGACATATAATATACAGAACATTCTTGTCATCTCACCTTTTCACATTGTATGTTTTTGGTTGACTATTGGCCTTAATTTTATGTGTCGTAGGTACACTGAAAAGCATGATTAATATCTATTTTGCATACTCCAGATTGTTGCAGCTATGTACTACACCCAGGGTTGTAGCCAGCACTTGTCCTTCTGTCCTTTGACTGAATTCTGCAGCTGGGGACGGAAAAAAAGTTTGCCCATTCCGTCCTCTGTGAGCAAAATCTAACCCTCAAAATGCAGGAAATAGCGTTTTAGAGGGTCCAGATTTCAAAATTTTCCTTGGGACTCGCTGCATGCCCCAGGACCCCTTAGGAATGCTGCGCCAAAGCCATTCAAAAACGAGGGGATGGAAAATGATTTTGGACTGGCTACAACCCTGACTGCACCAATCGAGGCAAGCTGTAGTCCCCACGTTCCTAGGTGTCCTCTCCTGGTGGGGCAGAAAAGGGTGATCTCTGCAGCGCTGAGCCGGCCCTCCCTCTCCCCTCAAAGTACGCCTCGATCTCCTCCAGGGACACATTCTTAGTCTCAGGCACGAGGAAACACACGAACAGCACGCCCAAGACACAGATCCCCGCAAAGAACCAGAACGCGCCCTGCTCCGTGAACGCCGCCACCATGTCGTTAAACTCCTTGGTGACGATGAAGGCGCCGAACCAGTTGAAGAGCGTGGCGATGCCGCTGGCCGTGCCTCGCGCGCGGGCCGGAAAGATCTCGCTCATCATGAGCCAGGGGATGGGCCCCCACCCCAGGGAGAAGGCGATGATGTAGACGATCATACTGGTGAGGGACAGCCAGCTGAGATCGGGGCCGGGGGCAGGGGTAGCCGTGGGGGCGGTGAGGGTGGCGTTGTGGTTGTTGTTCTGCTCCAGTTGGAAGTACAGACCAAAGGTGACGGACGTGATCGCCATGCCGACACCCGCCACGATTAGGAGGATGCGGCGCCCCATCTTGTCCATCAGGAGGCAGGCCACAAATGTGGCAACCACCTGGGGGAGAGGGAAAAGAGTATTTACTTAGCACAATAAACCACTATAAATTCACTTATTTTAGTGGGAATTTAATTTTGTTGAAGGAAAAGAAAGGAGGTTTTCACTGTGTTCTAAAATCGTGGTCGAAGCAATGCTGTAGCACAAAAACACATGTTACCATGACCAAGCTTTGCAAATATTTCAATATTCACAGTACCAGTATGTTGTTGTGGCTGCATTTGATTGTCTATTCCACCAAAGAAAAGGCTATCGTGCAAGGTTGGCAAGACTTGGTCTGGCTTTAACAATCAAAATCAATATAGTTATTGATACTTATCCTGTCCTTGTTAAATCCCATTTGTATTGTCTCTGTGACGTCTGTCTTTATCAGCAGGGCTAGCCCTTTATAGTAGCCACAGGCTAGTTGGGCAACCCTGGCTGTGCGTGCTGAACAGCCAAACCAATAAATACTAATGAAAAGAAGAGTAAGAGTAAGATCGCACCTGCACAGCACCCACTATGATGGCTCCCGTGTGCCCCTCCACCCCAGCATCCTCCAGGATGGACACGGAGTAGAAGATGACGGCGTTGATGCCACTGAACTGCTGGAAGAACATCAGGGCCATCCCGATAGCAAAGGGCTTCAGCAGGCTGGGCTGGGTGAACTCTCTCCATGACATGGTCTCCTGTAGGTGGAAGGATATACATATGTAACACTTAAATGGGAACAAAACTGTGAAGTTAAGATATCTCTATGATTTAGTATAAGTAATTCTATCTCAATGACTGTTTTTGTTGTGTATGTTGCATGCCTTGTTCAAGGCATGCAAATATTGGCTGTACACTGTAAGGTTGCTTGAAGTTATGCAACTACTGTAAATCTTTTGACATTTTGGAGTGGTTTGATTTTTGACAATTTGAGACTGTGGTTCAGGAGAGGGTGTGGTGACTATTACCCATTACAATTGTAGCATTTGTACTACTGCTTCATCATCACTTATATATGTCACAGTAGCGATCACGATCCAGTAAAATCGCTGATTGTCCTAGGAGAGATCGCAGTCTGTTTCCTATATCTTAGCATCATTTGAGTTTGGATCGGAGTTGGTCCTAGGGCAGATCCCGATCGCAATCTGTACTAGTAGAATCGCCAATTGTCCTAAGACAGATCCCAATCGCAGCCTGCCCTAGGACCAACTACGATTGTGATCTCTCCTAGGACAAATGGCGATTCTACCGGATCGTGATCTCTACTGTGACATATATAACAGAACACCAAGGATGAGTGACAGGTACCTGCTGCTGCAGATTACTCTCGATGTCGGCACACTCGTCCTCCACATCCACGTCCGGCCCCCGCAGCCACAGCAGGGACGTCACCGCTGCGGGGCGACGACCTTTGGCCAGCAGCCAGCGGGGAGTCTCTGGCATGAAGGCCATGGCAATGATCAGGATCACCGCTGGGAAATTAGGAGAGAAAAACATTGTGGTTATCATAAGACATAAAAGATTTGATAAACATTGTGGTTATCATAAGACTTGGAGGCATGTACCTATGCCTTTAAGAACTGTCACTGTTGGAAGAATGTTGTAGTAACTGTAGTCATATATGACTGATGAACTTCTTCAACAATGTGGTTATCTTGATATCCAACATGTTGCATTTTAGTTCATTTGCATATTTGTTCTTCCATTCAGTCAAACCTGTAGAAGTGATCACATCTACACAAGGACCACCAAAGTGACCAACGCCTTTCCAAGGTTGTCCCTTGGATAAGTTTTTTTCCCAATGACAATTTTGACTGTCGACATAGACTACAGTTTATTGGTTCTCTTGGCAGTTTTGACTGTATATTTATCCATCAATCATTCAATGTATTCTATTCATATCAGTAAGTGGCCAACTCCTCAACAACTTATCTACAATACCTGGAACTAAGCAGACTATAGCCAGCCATCTCCAGTGCAGGAAGTTCCCAAACACATAGACCAGGAGGATCCCGATGGTCACCATCAACTGGAAGGATGCACCAAGGAGCCCTCGCACACGGGGAGATGAGATCTCTGCCACATACACCTGCAAAATTAGTACAATTTTAGCATAGTTCAAACAATACATTCCTTATAGTAACAATCATGGATTCTTTACTCTCTCATCCCTTCTGGGAACATTGATTACCTTTGCCAGAATGGCTAAGGTTATGTTTTGGGCGTGTTTGTGTGTCTGTGTGTGTGTGTGTCTGTGTGTCAACAGCATAACTCGAGAAGCCTTGGATGGATCCTGATGATATTTGGTAGGTGGGTAGGGGTAGGGAAAACGAAGGTCAAGTTCGATAATGGGCCCCCTAGCGGCTTGCTAAGGTACTGCAGCGGAAACTCAATTTCTTAAATCTCGTGTTCTGGACATGCTGTGGTCATAATTTTTGAGTGGTAGATAGCCCTCGAGGCAGAGAGTAAGTGCTGTGAGTTTGGGCCCCCTAGCGGCTTTTTTGGAACTACAGGCGCCGGTTTCCTTTCAAACTTTAGACGAGAATAACTCTACAACGTGTTGACGGATCGTCATGATTTTTGGTATGTAGATAGAATGAGTGATGACTTACAGAATGGTATACTAATTATGCAAATCAAAAGCTAATTTGCATAATTAATGAGGACATTTCATAAATCCACTGCATTCCATGATAGGACTTTCAAACTTGTCACATATGTAGCTGGGAGGGAGAAAAATGTCGATAGATATCAATTATGCAAATGATGACCTCATTTGCATAATTAATGAGAAAATATGAACATGTTGACGGATCATCATGTTTTTTGGTATGTAGGTAGCGTAACTAAAGGCCTACATAATGAGATACCAATTATGCAAATCAACAGCTAATTTGCATAATTAATGAGGATATTTTATAAATTCACTACATTCCATGATAGGACTTTAAAACTTGTCACATATGTAGCTGAGAAAGAGAGAAATGTCAATACATATTTATCATGCAAATGATGATCTCATTTGCATAATTAATGTGAAAATATGAACGTGTTGACGGATCGTCCTGATTTTTGGCATGTAGATAGCCTAAGTGAAGACTTATATAATGTGATACTTATTATGCAAATTAACAGCTAATTTGCATAATTGATTAGGAAAAGTTGATAAATCCACTGCATTCCATTATAGTACTTTCATCAAAGTTGTCACATATGTAACTGAGAAAGAGGGAAGAGAGTGGATCAAGAATGGATCAGAGGATCATCATGATTTTTGGCATGCTGATAGCTTAAGTAATGCTTGATACAATTTGATTTCAATTAATTGTAACTTAGGATCTAATTTGCATAATCAATGCCGAAATTTTATAAACCAACTCCATGCATATAATTATAAAGAAAATGAAATGAGTAACACATTTGTCTGCAGACATCATTCTACATAACAAACCTGGTATATTTGGCAAAGGTATGTATTCGTGGAACTCTAGTTTTTCATATTTTCTACACAAAGTAATGTTGCAGCCTCTATGTACATTTGTATATGTTGATCTGTAATCCTGTCATATTCCATTTGTATTGTCTTTGTCAGCCCATCAAAATGGGCACAGGCTAGTAGGGCAGTCCTGACTGTGCATGTTACCAACAGGTAACAAATAAATAATTAAAAAAATAGACACATGTTCTCATAAAAGTTGATAGAGTGTTGTGGTATTCTGGCTTTTCTCTTAGAAATGAAAGATACAGCACACATAACACAGTAGTTTTTGATGTTAGGGTGTTACTTACAGGAACAGTAAGGGAGGTCATGCCTGCTGCAATACCAGTCAACAGACGACCCACGTACAGCATAGCCAGGTTCTGAGCATAGGCCAGTATCAGCCAGCCAGCTGTAGAAGAAAATACAAATCAGCTGATAAAGTTTTTGAATACATGACGAAAATGCATTTTTGCGATTAGGTACACTGGTGCACCCAACCTAAAAAATTGGGTGCTCCAAAACATTTTTGGGTGCACCACATGAAATAAAGAAGAATGTCAGAAAAACATTAACGTTATTAATAGTTATTACTTCCTTTTGTCCATAAGAATGAAAACTAGATAAAAATACATCAAGACATGTTTTTTTCAGCTAAAGAAATTTTTCTTAAAATCTAATAAATAAATGCAGAAAAGCTGTCAATGGAATAACATTAACATTGGAATCCGGAAGTTGGTCATGTTGGTAAGATTTGGAAAAGTTACACCTTCTCCCTACCTGTGAATGGTAGTACTGCTGTCATGAGCGACGTCTTTCTCCCCAGTGCCTCAATACACCATCCTCCTAGTGGCCCTCCGAACATGGCACCGATCGCGGAAAGCGACCCAAACCAGGACCCGTGGTAGCTGTCCATGTGTACAGCACCAGTTTCCTGAAGGAGGTACATGTATTATGGTAAGTATGGCTGTCAAGGATCAAAATTTTTTGTTCTACAGACTAACAGAGGATGTGAAAACCATAACCTGATAATATACCATGTATCTATGTGACAGGATGATATTAAAACTTATCAGTGTTCTATCTACATGTTTAAACACCATGCTGTGTCTACATGTACAACATTTATATGTATAGCATATACACATATAGATATAATGGCACTATTTTGTTTGTACTCTGATCTTTAAACGACCCATAGTCATGTGCTAGTCAAAGTCATTAACTTTAATGTTTACAGTAATGATATTTTCATCCCCGCCAATCATGTGCACGGGGATCTGAGGTTGGGTGATGTACTATGATCTTTAAACGACCCATAGTCATGTGCTAGTCAACGTTATAACTTTCATGTCTACATGGGAATGTAACGTTAGCTCCTTACAATGTGATTTATGCTACATATACATACATGACACATAATTCGACATGAGGGCAACTATATAGAGACTTCAGTCCTCTAGGTCTAACCTGACAGAACAAACACAATGAACGAGACATGTATGTAATAAAGTTGACAACAACTCCGCCCCCCTCCCTCCTCCCCAAACGTCATGTGACTGACCTTCTGTAGATCTGGCAGTGCCGGAGACGAGTATCCCAGCACCATGCCGAACGCCAGCGGCCCCAGCGTGGACACGAACGTGGCCAGGAACTGGTTACGGACCTGTTCCCGGCGCCTGTTGCCCCCGTCCCCGCCCAGGATCGGCGCTGTGTCCCGATCACGGTCTGGGTCCATCCCAGTGTCCGTCTGGATCGTCGCCATGTTGCAGTTGACGCATGCGTAAAAGGGCGAAGAGAAAGTCTTAGGCAAGAAAAGTCTGAGGGCAAAACGAAAACGCCGGGATAAGGATCGTATCTGATAAAGCACAAAGGAAAACAACAAAGAGGACTAACGTTAAAGCAGATGGTACTTTACTGGTGTTACGGAATAAGTTTTCCCCACTGTGAGTTTTCCGTAAAGTAGGAATTAATAGGCCACCTGTCAATGTTAACGTTATGTTACAGCTAACACGTTAGTGTTGCTGTTTAGATCATTTTAAGGATACACTCCTAGCCACTTTAAGCGCTGCATGTCGTTGTTTTTTCCTAGAAATGACTGACAATACAGTAAATCCACATTTTTTGTGCATTTTGTTTGATTTGGCAGATTTTAGCACCGCAACCAAACGCAGCTAAAGACTTAGGACCTATGGCCTGTTTACCACAATTTTATATGACAGATGCAATGATACAAAACAAATTCCCATTTAGTAAAACAGCAAATATATTTGTTAATTTTTTTCGTGGATGATTTAGGTAGCCTAGCAGAGTGACTCAGAAAGTTGCGCTAAAGGATAAATTTATTCAGTATTTTCACTTTTGTTGCGGTGTAGGGGCAAAGGTCAGATAACATTTGCGTGGACGGGACAAAATATTCGTCGATTTTCACCAGTTTTCCTGTGATCTCTGACGAGTTTGGGACACGTTGAGACAACCAGAGACGTACAGAAGAAACTGAGGGTTCCAAACTGCTTGGAAGAACCTCTCAGACTGTCTTACGAAAGACACTGTGCGGCACCTTGACCTGTTTGCTGAGGAAAGAAGAGGCGCCAACAAAATCAAGATGGCCTCTCCCATACAAAAATATATTCTGGAGAAAAAAGCGTAAGTATCCTAACTAGCTACACACAAAGCTATATAACTGCTTGTCTATTCAAATTTCTTTGTCCATGTATGATTATAGCTCTAGGTATGATTATACCAAGCTGAAACCACTCTACTCTACTCTTGTCCCGACACGGTATTTTGCAGCGCCGAGAACAAGCAGAACGTGCGGTGTCAGAAGTGCCTGGAGCTGGGACACTGGACGTACGAGTGCACGGGGAAGAGGAAATACACCCACCGACCGTCCCGCACTGTGGAGATGAAGAAAAAACTCAAGGCTAATGAACAGCAGAAACTGGCTATCATGTATGTAAACACATTGCATCTAAATGTGTGATTGCACAAAGCGATGTTACCATATTCTGGGCATGATGATGTGATACATATACAGTATAGAGAGGTCAACAAATATTACTAGTATTTGCTCAGCTGATGGGGGCTTCTTATTAGCATGAAGACAAAACAAGTGCATTTTATTGTGCTGTATTACCTCTTGAACTGTTTCAGCAAGGCACATTACAAGATGTATGTTCGACCATTTTGCCTGCTGATGACAAAACTGTGTACTTTTCTTCCAGGCCACCAGAGGGAGCAGCTGCTAAAAAGGAGAAAGTGAAAAAGAAGAAAAGGTAAGAAAATGGTCCACGCTAATTTTTTTGTCTTATTTTATTAAGTACATAATGTCATTAAGAAAAAAACAACTTCTGATACATTTATATTGCATCTGCATCTGCATATATACCCCCAAATGACCCCGCGAGGGGCAAAAGTAGGGGGGGAGCTGAGGCTCCCGGGTTAGGGCGGGCAGGCCGCCTGCCTGGCACGGAAGTGCTCAACGTTGGGAGCGCTTACAACCGTGCCAGGCAGGGCATTCCACTCGGGAATTGTGCGTGGGAAAAAAGAGTATTTGTAGATGTCGGTGCGTGCGAATATGTGTTGATATTTGAAGTCGTGACTACCCCGGGTGCGCCCTTGGGCAGGCTTCAGAAAATTGCTGGCGTCTATGTTAATACTAATAACTTTAGTTAGTAGTATTAACATAGATATTGCTTTCATATCTATTGCAATGGAATGTGTGATAAAGGTAAACAGTATGAATATTTGTTTGTTTGTTGGAACCTTCATTTATTCATGAAAGCTCAAATCAGCCTAGTGTATATTATACTGTTTGTACATGAAACCAAAGCATTGGGTGATCGATTGTTCTGCTCTCACAACTATCCTGTGATTGTTGTTTTCCTCAGGACCAAGAGCTCCAGCAGCAGTGACAGTTCATCTGACAGTGACTCGTCATCAGACTCCTCCTCAGACTCCAGTACAGACTCAGACTCTGACTCCAGCTCCAGCTCCAGTAGCAGCTCCAGCAGTAGTTCCAGCAGTGAGGAGGAGAGGAAGAAGAGAAAAAGGAAGAGAAGAAGGAAAGAATAGCAGTGTGAATAGTCTATAGTTTTAAGGACGTAAGATGGCACTAAGACCGTAGATTTGAAAGTGTGAGAGCCAGAGCTTAGCATTTTCAAAGGCACTTCAGTATCAACCAGTGATCCTGCTATCATCTGAGGTAACATTTGTTAGAAACAAGTGCTCAATGTCCAATTGTATTACATTGTACCTTATACTATATATTCTCGTGTAATGTACAATAGCCAATGTATGCAGAAATAAACTCAATGTTCATTTTCATGATTTTGTGAAGTCCTTCCTATTTATGTAGTAGTGAATTAGTTTGTATGAAAGGCTTATTCATCTTTTATTTCATGAACTTATTGCTCTTTTTATGGGTGGATCAAGGACATGATATTGTAATGACCTTGGTATTGACCTACCTAGCAAGGTCTCCTTTCCACTAGAGGGTGATGGCTGAGCAGCCATTAGGCAACCAAGATAGAATCTGTGTAATTTTATTATTGAGATATGATGCACATTGCACAATCTAAAACTATGATATTAAAGACACTAGACATACATTATGTAAAAGATTTCTTCTTTATATTTGAAATTTATTGACTTACCTGTCTAGTGTTTGGTCGTCAGCTGCTTCAGCCTCTAGTAAAAAGGGATGTACATGTAGCTATAAAGTAGCACCTTCTGAAGTTTAACATGATTCATCCTTGGGCTTGCCAAATAACTGACAAGGTAGAATTTCAAGCCCCCAACTCTTCAAAATATTTCTTCACCCTCGTTGCCAAAACAAACCAAAAACCTGTCTGCCCAGACTACGAGGTTAGACCTGTTGCCTTAACAAGTTTAAGGAATGTGTAATATGTTTCTTTTGGAGATCAGTTTTACCAAGGGTGTAGTTATGACTGTTATGTGGTACTCTTCAAGTAAAGGTTAGGCTCCAGGTATTTTAAACGTTTTTTTAGTCGTTTTTATTGGGTTTTCTATTTTTTATTGTCAAAACCTATAAGATATGATACAAAATAGGAAGCCTGATGAAAATGACCACACACAAAAAACAGCCGGAGCCTAACCTCTGCTTGGAGTGTAGTTATGTGGGTCATATGTTGCAGGTACCTTCTTAACATGCATTTTTCACCCAGTATGGTGTATCATCAGCGCGTTTCAGAGCATGCACTTAATCTCCAAGCAGATCCTACGGTGCCACAAGATACTATGAACGCTGGGCGAGGAGTACGAGTATAGTCAAATGGACACCGGACTGGTTTGGTATAGCCTGGATACCATACCCCAACCTCAAAAGATTGGGCTGGGGAACTAGGCTGGCATTCGTACAACATGACACAGTCTTGCTCTTTGCTTTGTATGAGGCTGGAGAGTTTAGATTGGCCAGTATGGTCATTGTGTCGTTGCTGGAGAAAAGAATACTAGCTGTTTAATCTGTCTTTTCAAAGAAGAAATTTCTGTACATTATATTCAAAAATTTACATTGTATCACAAATCGTGTCTTACAATTCTCATTCATGAAAATGAAAGCGACAGATAAAGATAAAGGTTTCGTCCGTTCACACGTAGTTGTCGAAGGCCGTTTCTAAATTTGCTGTTCCTCGCCCACCCAAAAACCTACGGTTTACTAGAAACGAAACAATAAAGTGTTTACTCATTCGCACGAAGTTGCTAAAGACCAGTTGATTATTTGCGTTTTCCCACCCCCATGAAAAAGTCGGTGTTGACTTGTCTAATAAAAGAACACGACAGAGACGAGGAGGGTTCCACCCATTCGCACCTAGCTGTGAAAGTCGGGTTAATTATTTTCCTTTTCCCGCCCACCCCAAAATTAGAGTTCATGTGCGAACCCCACAGGCGATAATGGCTGCTCCACCCCTGGTGAGGTGTGAAGTCGAGATTTCTGTGTTAAAAATATCGACAAGGGACAGACAAATTTGGGGTAAAAAGAAGACCTTGAAAATCCCATTAACTGTGAATCACAGAAAAGCGCTACGTCTAGTTAGATCTCTCTATTAATGTTTTAGTACTGAAATCGTAAAACAAATCGTAAAGGGAATTCCTAGAACAGGAAAGCCGACATATGTGGCCCAAGGGAGTCGTAAAGTTTCGCTAGGAGCGTGTAGAATCGGTCCAGTGAAATATTAGGGTAATTGTGATTGGCTATTACGTATGCACCATGAAAGGAGATCTAAAGGGCTCGCGCTATTTAATATTCCTTACACTAGATCCTCCTTTCACTGCCGCGGATAGTCTGCCGTCTCGCGTGTTCGCCAGGGGAGAGGAGCTTTTCATCAAGGTGGTTCTGATTTGATTTTAGAGTATCTTTGGATTTTTATTACGATGATATAAAGGCAGGAGAACGGGCGGTGGCAGGGGTCGCGAGGCGAGTCACGGCCGCTCGATAGGTCACGTACCAGTGTCCGAGATGTTGGTGGTCTGTCTTATCACTGTTAGGATTTTCCTAGATCCACTAGACTTTTCAGGGCTGAAAATAGATATCAGAGACCAATTATCTTACTTTTACCTCCTTGTAAAGACTTAGCAATATATGACCCAGGGTAAACGATTTGCCAAATGCCAAATTATTCGAGGCAGAAAAAGGTAGAAAAATAAGTGCAAATTTGACCTAATCAAGGAATATTACGTTTTCGTAGGATTGTTCCAACAAATTAGTATAGCACGAAACGCCCTAGAAAAGGTGCCTTCCTGCTGAAATGAGCAGCGAGGTATGGATAATACCTAATTTCATGCATCAGGCATGGCTAGCGATTCATGTATCATTTTCAGAAACATACGATGACCACCTTGACATACATTTTACTGAGTGCACTGTAGTAGTAGTTAAATGGAATTTAACACAATCGCATTATATCTTATACGATTTTCCGTGTTACCAAACTATTGCCAGAAACAACTCACTCAGAGTCGGATCAGTTTAAATTCGCACCATTAATTCCTAGAAGGCCTTTTTAACGCATCTAGGTCGTGTTGCCGGTGGGGTCACATGACCGCCGTCTTTCCGTGCCGTACCCATTCATCACCGCTGTCAGTACAGTACGAGCGCGCCCGGTCCGGTCTGTGTGCGGACAGACGACGTCGTCTACGGCTCTCCCGACCTTATGACTGGCACTGAGGTGAGTGCATAGATTCCTACACTGAAGTGTAGCGTAGGAAACAGATAAATGCGTGTGTGATTTTGTTACCGAAGCTCCCGCTTTCCTACAGAAGTGAGTGGTTGATAGAAACCCCCGTGTGTGCATTGTTATACAGTCAACTCACAGAGCGAGTAGGGACGATTTAGGCTCTACACACCAGGGGACAACCATTCGGTATTCATTCCTGTTTTGACGCCTCTCTATACATATCGTCAGTCAGACGTCATAATGCTTCAATCCCCAGCCATTTATGTAGACATATCCTGTAGATTGTATAGGATTCAAATCTGGTTTTAGTGCATTACGTGTGCACAATCTCTTGGTTTACACCCTTGCTTACTGAAGCATGCACCCATACTATTATCATGTGCCTGTGAATGCTTAATGGGGTCCTGTATCTTTTGTTGGCCCGCCTGCGGGCGGAGCTAACTTAATGGCATTAAGGGCCATCAGTGCTCAAATACTGTAAACAATGTAATGAATAGGACCAGAGTTTCGCAGAATTTTCTTTGGCTTTGGTTTGTTTGTTTTGCTTGAACATGATGTTTGTGTAAAGACCGCACGTGCAGACGGTTGGCGGTTGGACGCCTCTGTCCCTGATTTATGTGACCCGAACACATGCAGGAACGTAAATGTAGAAGTCGCCCTTGATGGCATAATTGAGGTCAAATAGAGCGGGACTACATTATCTCGAAGCAGCACCGAATAATAGCAGACCAAGGTCTATATAACGTCCTTGAGCAGACACTGTCTATCGGGACAGGAACGTTCTCTGGTTGGCTTGTAAATATCATTTTAAGACAGAGACATTAAGAATGGACGGAAAATCAGAGACCAGGTGTTGACATCTGCGGGTGATTCCTTGACCCATTTCCCCTGCTCGGGGTGCTGAAGAGTAACAGGAGATGGTTGATTCGATGCCAAGCTGAAGAATCACACTTATTATAGACTTACCTCTGCCGCTTACGGAGGAATTTGTAAACACCAATTTGGAAGAAATGTCGAAATATTTCGGATTGTTACTTGTGACAATATAAAGGTGAATCAAGCTTCATAAATCCCTCTCACTGGCGTGCTCTAACCTTTTTCAAAAGATATTTAAAATCCCATTTCATCCTTTCGCTATCTGTTTCCGGGATAGCTGCATTACGGACAGTATCCCAAATGTCTTTCTTTCTTTCTTTTCCAACAACGATGCGCTGAGTTAGCAAGGCTGCAAAGTGAAAGGTAACTGACTGACAACTCCCGTGTGCAGATATTCGGGCTTACATGAATGTTTGATGAGAACAAACGCAGGACAATATCACAGAAAACAGCTCAGCCACGAGGGAGCCGAAGTGTTACGGGCTGGTCCATTGTCATTACCGGTGGTGTATTCCTGAATATGCCACCTTTTAGGTAACAGCTTTGATAGGAGTACCGATGACACAAATTTTCTGTGTTCACTTCTATGTTATTGTGGGCGCCACGTTTTGTTGTCAAGCCTTAGGGGTGGGCCATACCTCACGCTTACATACTTATCTATCTCCGTATCTTTCAAGCTGTAGCATTATCTTATCTCTTCCTTCAGCGATAAAGATATTAACAGCTGACTACTTGTGTTGCCCCGCAACCTTTATTTACAAAAACCTAAAGCGTACTCCCTTCCTTTCGCCCCTTATCCGCCATGTAAATCCTCGTAAACCAGACCAACCCGCTTCTGGCCATGTTCATCATCCGACCCTCTCTGAAATTTTCCATCTCCGTCGTTATGTTGGGCGATCGATATTCAAAGTAATGAACGGACATGTTCGGATGAGTGGATGGAGAAATTAGGCCGGGGTGTTAGGGCCAGGTGTGACCGAGGTGTTCAGCACCATAAATAACAGCGCAGAGCAGATAAAACTAATGCGATGTGTTCAGCCAGCTTTATGGTGCTTGATATTCAGTCGATTTATTTATTAACCCGTAAGCACTATAATTGGTGATGTGTGGCACTAAACTTTTGTCTCTTAAAAGGGAAGTTGAGACAATGATTTAACGCTTTGCACGTCTGCATCAGTTGCAAAATCATATTTCACAGCTCTGTCCCCTCCCCATTTCAACACACCGGCTTTCCGTATTCATACTGTTCAATGTATTCTATAGTGTGTTTGTGGTTTCAACTTTCGGCTATCCTCAAGGATTTTGCAGTTAAAATCACGATCTCGTCTTTCAAGAGTTGAAAATCGGAATGTTAAAGACGACATAGATCCCGAGATGCCGAGATACGATGGTAAGAAGCATGAACGTCTGTTTTTTTAATCCCCCAAACATTGTGTTGGTCTTGTAGTCTTGACAAACCTTCGTTGGCTTCAGTGTGTGTTTTTCTTTCTCTGTGGATTGTCTTACATATAACAAGACCAATACACTTCAGTTTCAGTTTCAGTTTATTTATTTTACCAGGAATACATCTCAGGTCAGCGTTGACCTGTTTTTCAGGCAATCCTGGGCACATGCGCATACATAAAAACAACACAATAACAATGAATAACAACATACTGTAAAAATAGCATTACTAAGCCATTAGGTGTAATTGGCGCCTAAATGTCCTGAACTTCATCATGCTTCGTGTTTCATGAGAAAGCTTGTTCCACAGCTGCACACCGTAGTACTGCAGACTCCCGCGAAATGACGTCACTCTGACATGTGGCAACTGAAGCAAGTGGGGGTCATAGTCCCGTAACCGTGTAGACGCTGCACGTGTGTTGACCCTTAGGGTCGGGGGTGACATCCATCGGAATAATGTGGACATATACACTTGTATGTTGCTTGAATCTCAAGACAAATAGGCCGACATTCTGGTCTTCACAAGGAAAAGACGGGGCGGGGCACTTGGCCAGGTGCGTCTCACGGACAGGTGTGTTGCGGCGTGCACTTTGAAGTTCTCTTAGTCGGCACTTTGTTCTTTGCATGGGGAACACATGTCGTCAATGACCTCCATTTGACATTTACATGACTTAAAACACGCGAATGTGACAATATGGAACGTAAAAGAGAACACTTACACACCGCAAGAATTCTAGCCGTAGGCAGAATACTAACAATTAGTCGCTGTGCTAGTCTTTCCTGTGACATAGGGAGGGAAGATTGTTATGGTTTGGGGCTGATGGCCATTTTCTGACTTGCTTGTCCATTAATATGCATGAAGCCAGTCAGAAACCCTCGCAAACATTCCTCACGATATCTGCTTGTGGAATAGTCTATCCCAGACTTCACGAGGGTAGCTGGCCGTTCTAAATTTTTCAAAGCATACTAGTACGCACTAGATTTTTCAGCTGTGCAATCTAGAGATCCGATAAGGCAGTCCAGTACATGCGTAATCACTAACCCAACTACCTGTCCGATCCTGTTATCCCCGCGAGTTCACATCAACACAAGCCTCTGATACTTCATTAGTTTGAGTCTGTTCAAACCGACAACTGTTGATCTGATCAAACATTTCAGCAGAGTTCTTGCTTCCCCTGCACATGTGCTCTGGGGGATAAAGTAATACTCTATCACTATCTGTTCGTTTTGCAGTACTGTGTTTCTCTGCATGTCATCTAGAAGTAATACCAATACCTTTAACTTAAATCCAGTTAAGCGTATTGCCAAGACCGGTAAGGCTCAGGTTTAACCTGATATAATAGTATAACTAGACCAGTTTTTAGATTGAGATTTAATTGGTACACTTTTTCAAAGATAAAGCAGTGAATTCATAGAAATTGAAGGCGATTTGCAACAAATTGGGTACTACAATGTAAACAAAATTTCTTCTTTACATCGTAACTCTGCAATCACTGCCGTACCGACAGTTGAAGACACATGCGACATGACATCAGCAAATCGTCAGAAGGTTGTTGCCCTCTGTCTGTCGTGATGACTTATCTGACGTTTTTTTAGTTCAGAATCTTCGCCCACATCTAGTCCTGGGGTCTGTTATTACACAGCACTCCCGGCTGACGCGCCTCTCTCCTACCCTACAATTACGTGGGTAGGCTGGATATGATGAACAGGACAGGTATGTTTATGGCCTCAGGCACGGTGAGTGTTGGTGGCGTGTTTTCTTTCTAACACATTCCACCACAACAACTGAGGTTGTAGTACAGTACAGTGTGACATAATCATAACATCTAGAGAGGAAGCTCTTTCGTCTGTTGACTTTTGATTCAAGGTTGTCTGTGAGTACTTTTTCTTATCAGGGCGTGTGTCCACAGAATTAGTCAGCATATTGTTTAAAACTGACAGGTCCCCACTCAGGATATTGAGGTGTAAGAGTACCAGTACTACAAACAGTTTTGACATGTTCTTTCTGCACTCTTTGCTCTTAAAACAGACATGGCATCGATCGTAAAGATATGCAGCACACGACGGGACGGGTCAATCCGTAGTGATGCTCCGGTTAACTGCAAATTATCTTGTTCTGTCCAGCCTGGGCCATTATTGACATTATTACATTATCAATGATTATGAAAAGAATACAATGGTAAGTAATTTTTATTCTTTCAAATTTCAAACATTCTAACGTTTGTACTGCATGGTAGTGTCGCTAGGGAAGACCATGGAGCATGTCTGGGCATAGTTGTGACCATCTCTTTCAGATGTAACTATTCAAAAGACCTTACAAGCAAGGCCTGGGGAGATACCAACCATGTTGTTGTATCTCCATCTTTGCCTCAACGAGGGCGTTGTATGGTCCTTTTATCCGGGACAACGTGATATTCACAGCACCCCACTGCACATTACCATAAGTCACCACAATCAAGCCTAACATCTGTGACCCCCCGCGACGGCTCAGTGTATATATGACGTCGTCCCCCTCCATGTACCCCCCGCAGCGTGGCAGCTGTGACGACATGTGTGGTAATGTTGTTACAGTACGTTCATTGCCGTGTATGGCGCAATGGTCATGCTCGTCTCTTCTCATGTACATCCTCGTTTGTTGTCATCACCCTGATTTGCATGTTATCGCACAGTCACGTGACATGCACGACCAATCAGATCTGTACAGGGAATGTATCTGTGATATTGCGATGGAGTGAATAATAGAAAAGTTTAAAAGTTAATGTATTGTAAACTTATGTTGCAAGCGTGCTTTATTTGTATTGAAATGTTGGGTTTTGTCGTCCGTTTGTGCCTTCAGTAGGAAAGAAATTGCCGGGATTTTGAATGATGTAGTCATATGTGCGCCTGCCTCCCTAACCCCACACCCGATACACCATCCGTAATTCCCGCCATTCCATCCCGCGAATTTTCATTACTGTCATTCCGGTGCCCGGCCCTCTCGTATGTCCCTTCCCCGGCCCTGACCTCCCAGGCCGGCCTCCTGATGAAAAACTGACGGAATCCGCACGTCTTGTGTCGTAAAAACCATCAGCACCCCGAGGAAGAATTCGTGGGATGATTGGTACCACATCAGCGGCGGGGCCCGCCCGTGGGTAGGTTCCTCCCCCTGCCTGCTGTCGTCGCTTCCTCGGGACGTCGTCAGACATGCGTCAGCTGGCAGCAAGGTCAAAGGACAAGGCGAACCTTGTGTTCCAACCTCACAGCACAACGCAGTGAACATTTGGGCTTCGTACCGTTTAAAGACGCATGCCGAGTTTTACCGACACTTCCTGCCATCTTTCTGTTCATTTGGGATATTGAGTACCTGGCGTGTCACTGACGACTGACGTATCCGTCCCCGTTTCCAGACCTTCCGGACACACGGAATTCGGAAAGGCATACTACTACGGCTCCGCAGCAACAAGTTGATACTATGATACATCACCTCTCAGTCGGATTAAGATATTCATACTGAGTCCGACGGAAAATTGGCCTGTTTCCAGCGTCTGGAATTCTATGAGCTTGTTCACAAGCTCGATAACAAGGTAAGTTTTGTTATCCTCGGCGAGGCTGAATACTTTTCCCACACAAGTCGCTCTAAGTTGCCGAGCTCGTGTGGGCCATTCTGCCATCTGTGTGACTTTGAACCCTCATCACGTTATAGAACATGTCAGGTCCTGCCGGTGATGTTATATGGATGGCCAACTGCTCGTCTCTGTTTTTAGGAATTGGCTCTCGGAGGGGGCCGGGTGGGCATGTGTTCATCAATCATCAGGGGTGGGAACGGCTGTTTTCTGACAAAACTCTGTAGGACGAGCATGAAGGATGTTATTGTATCCTCTCATAGCACCAGGGATGATAAATAAAAGTAAGACTAGTTCACCTTCATGCGCAGAGTAACCTATATCTGTTGTTTTTAAACAGAGTATTTAGGGTTATCAAGTCGACGCGGCGGTTTCAAACCCCACAATTTAAAAATATTAGTACAATTTGAAACCACAGTCGACTTGATACAGTGTTTTAAAAACTGACAACGGATGTAGGTCGCTCTGCGAAAAGAGGTGAACTAGCGTTACCATTCATGCAAAAATAACAACAGAAAAACGTTGTTAGAGTTAGTTTCACGGTATTGATGAATGTCTTTATTCATCACAAAAGCACTTTCCACCTGTCAGTCTGCATTCCATCTTAAATGATGACTTTTGTCAAAAGAAAGAATCTGATGGAAATGAAACTACTTCTGTCCGGAAAAGCCTGAGGTATTAAGCATAATTTCGCCCACTCGAAGCCCAATGTCAAATTGCATGAACAGCGGAGAACTTGAGATATTCACGCTGTTATCCTTCCTGTCCTTTCCGTTTATGACCTCTTCTCGGTCAAGACTCAGTCGCTGATAAGTTACGCCTCAGTTCGGGACGTTTGGGCCATGAAGGGCAACGCTAGCTTGTCAACACTTTCAAAAGTGCTTATATATTTGAATTACGTGTATCATAATTATAAGCATTTTATGACTTCAATCCTTTTCTCATTCATACATTTTGCTTACATTACAATCCTTCTCTCATTCATACACTTTTTTTAAATTACTATTCTGCTGAGGAATTGTTTATTGAAAGTGCTGGTACTTTGATATTCGAAAAATTGTTCTGTGTTGAAATGAGAAGGGACGATTTAAAATTTCGCACGTGTTGTGTTTCTGAAAACTTAAGATATAGAAATATGAACATTTTCATCTGTTCTCAATTTTGTATGGTACTGAAGTGCCACTAATTCTAACGTTAGTTATATGCTTGGGAGTTACTAAATAATGACAAAACTGAAAATATGCGTAACACTCCCTCCTCTACACCAATGGTTGTGACTCATTTCCAACAGATTGCCGTTAAGTCGTGACGGCATCTGTTAACTTTGGAAGATGGGAATCACCAGGTGGGGACCACTACGCTACCCTGCCGCACGGTAGGGGGTAGACCCAGTACATGGCAGGACAGCCAGGTAGTGTTAGCGCCTGGTTACCTTTTAGGAGCAAAGTCAAGGTCAGGATATCATTCCCATGTGTACGAAGCGGTAGGTATATCAGCACAAGGTGTCTCAACCCAGGTAGTAAAATTCCTGATGGCAGATTCAGGAGATAACGCTAACGCTGTGATGGATTCACAGGAGTAGGGCTGGCCTGGAATCGCTCTCAATCAACTGCTCCTTTCGCTCCGGATCCGTCCCATTGTGTGTAGGAACATGAGGATTCTATGGCCTTATATGCTGTGTCACTACTAGAGAATGAAGAATTGAGGCTAAAAAGATATCCAGGACGGGTAGCTACACACTCTTAAAACCCACAATACTAGTATTTCCCTCATTATAACGAGAGCCGGTTCGAATGTGCAAGTCTTGACATCAACATCCCCCATCCCATCCTGAATCCCTCTTCACATCTCTCATTTGGTCCAAACGTTATAGCCATATTCATACAACTTGTGCAAATGATAGTGCAAAGTACCAAAGCATTTATTGCAGCGGTGCAGGGTCATGAGCATACATGTCATTCCTAAAATATCTCAATTCTTTACTGCTGGCTCAAGTATCACCGCTCTTATTTCAAAAGAAACTCTCTTAATTGTGACCTTGGCCATTCCACCACAGATGGCGTGTTTACACGGGTAACGTTTCTTCCTCTAGACTGTTTGACAACATCATTCGTTGTTATCGTCTGCTTCGTGAAGGTGCATCGCTTAAACTGGTAACCATGCTATCGTGAGGTCCCCACAAGCTCTACGGTGCTGCCAATGTTGACCGCCCGCCCAGGTTCAATAGTACACGCGGTGGATTTTTGCAGGGCTGGGTGAAAATATTAGCGTCAGAAAAAGTATTAGGATTGAGACCTGTAAAACACTCCTAAGCTGGCTCGTTGAAACTGTTACCAGGCTACGAATCGCTCTTCTCTGTGATACCTGCGATCACCATCCATGAGAAACCAGTCTCTGATGTCCTGAACTGTGTATGTCTGTTTTACATGACAGGTTTCGGTAACAGGTGGAATGCTTTGTTGACTGCTCCGATTATAACGGAACGTTAACCTGTGTGGTCAGACTGTAAGCTGACGCTCGTGACCACATTTGAACTTGACTCTGCTGACTTAAATTCTTCGATTAGAATGTAGGAAATGTCCATGAGTATTAGTGCACGTGTTGGGTGCATAAAGGTCTATGCTCTATTGGGAAACGCTATGTGTGGTTCAAAGAAAGCTTGGTTTTTCACATGGAGAATGGTGCTTTTAACAGAAAGCCTCACTAAAAGAACAGTTCTGATCACCCACAAGAGAGCTGAATCGATTCAGCGGAGGTTCTTTTTCCATACCGTTATACCCTCTTCCAGTCGCAACGAATCAGGCAAAGAAAGGGATATAAAAGTTCGTAAAGTTGCATGTGAGAAAGATGAAGTCATATGTCATCTAAAACTTTATGCGCCAGGGCCTTCAAAGGGAGTACGGGTACGTGAATGGACCATCTTCAACGGTGATCGTTAAAATTTACGGCAGACCTTGGCAGGTTGAAGTTGATCGATGCATAACGATCTAACATTACACTGATAGGCGGAAACTCCGCCAGCAGGTCACGTAGGTCAATGCCCGGATGTGGGTCAGCTACTGGGCTTTAGACCCAGTTCCCATGGGAGCTTGTTTGATCGCAATGTTGAGGACTTCACCGTGTGGGTAGGTGGGTAGGTGGTGGGTCGGGGTCGGGGGTAGTTTTGTTGCAAATACAACATGTGTGATCAAGGTCATACTTGATTGAGTTGTTAGCAGGAAATCTTGCCCACCGACGCTCAAAGGCCGATCATATGTCCACATATGTCCACATATGTGTATATAGTATAGTCACTACATTCTCAGACACACTTTGCTTGGCCTTACCTCGCCTCTTTCCCAAAATACTCCGACAGTGTCAGACGGTCACGTTATACAGTTACCCGGAGAAAATCGATGTGAACACAAATCGCGTGATGCTGCAAAGCGCGGTGTAAATATTACAGTGTCTGGATCCTTGGAGACTTCAGTGTTGAATGGCGAAGTCAAACACAGACTGAGCGTTTTCAGCGCCTGTCCACACGTGGTTGAGCTGTTACACACGAGTTGACATTCCCGACACTGTTTGGTGGTCGCGTGGGAAATGTCACGTTACAACGGCTTACAATCACCGAACCAGAAGCATGCAGGGCCAAAATGCCTGCACTCGGTGCACTTGGCCGTGGAAGAGCGCAGAGCTGTGTCTGCCATGGTCAGGACTGGTGAACCATAGATCTACGTAGATTAAACATTTCTCAACTGGAGGAGTTCAGGCATTTTATGCCGACAAACATGAAGAAACTCTAGCCATTTCTTTATAAGACAGAATCACAAACTTTCCTGTGCTGCTTTGCCGTTAAGTTCTATGAAGTCATCACGTGTGTGTGTGAGAGAGAGTGAGAGAGAGTGAGAGAGAGAGAGAGGGAGAGGGAGAGGGAGAGGGAGAGGGAGAGGGAGAGGGAGAGGGAGAGGGAGAGGGAGAGGGAGAGGGAGAGGGAGAGAATGTACACACATTGTCGCTCCGTGCAGTGTAGATAATACTAGATATAACATTGTCGTTCCTATCGTCACACCCGCCAGAAACCGTCACATTCCGCGAAAATTTCAGGCGAGTGAATCTGACGTAAAGCATGAAGGAAAACATCAAGTTGTTGATGACTCGTTGATGAATGGCGCTGGGGGATTATTTGGTTATGTGTCGTCGGGCTGCCTCTGCCTTTAGCTTTGCCGAGTTTGTCCTTTCATTCAGCAATGTACCGTACTACGTAATGCATACTTCAGCACCTCTCCGATGTCCAATTTCAATCTCGCAAAATTAGAAACGTTTTTTCGTGGAGTGTTTACCCATAAATACGTCTTCTCTGAACTTCGTCGTTTGTAGAATTTTTCATGACGGAAGGCACCTGTCCTATTGTAGAAATAAACGAATACTGACACACTGGAATGGTGAGCATAGACAAACCTGTGTCAGACACTCATCACGCAGTTTCATAACGTGATTTAACGAGCTACTGGGCTTGCAAGTCCGAATTTACAGCTGTAAACTGCCCAACTCGTGTTGTTATAATTGAAAGACTTCGGGTCAAATTGTTGACCTGCTTCCGTGCCCGGTAGCGTGGCGGGAAACGGTCCGGGCGGCACGGAGATATATAGGGAAGGGCTATATTTGACGCCAAGGAAAATCCTTGCATGAGTTTGTTAAACAAGCATAGCGATGTTGAATTTATGCGGGGCATGTGGTCAAACCACATCAGAACATGTCGCACATATGGTTGTCCAATCTGGTTTGATAGAACTGCGCGTAAAATGAGGATGAATTATCCTTTGGAGTGTGTTGTTTCCCAAATATAGGTACTTAAATAATTTCCCACACGTTCTATTAAATTTAGCCGACATTACTAAAAGTTCTACTGAATTCCAGGGTATTAGAGAACCCTCCGCTTTGTTGTACTAAAAATCATCTCATCTTTGCTTGTCTGAAAACATCTCTGCAGGATGCAGGGTTGTTGAGTGGAGGTATTTTCCAAGGGATATCCTTTTCGTCCTAAGTACCCTGCAAGAGATCTGCACTTCACACAGCACCGCGGCCCTGGATCAACTATCAGAATGCCAACAGTATCAGGAAGGGAGTAGGGAGTCTTCGCTTGTCGTAGATTTTAAATTTCAGGATAGTTAGAGGTGAATGCTAGTTTAGTGCGGAAACCTAGACCTTAGTCCGTGTTCTCTTCTTCCCGCCTAGCGTGTGTCAGTGATTCAAAGCTAAAATCGACCGTCGCTACTGTTGAGTGGCTGCCTGTAGTACCTTGTTATGGTTGGCCTTTGTCCCGAAGCTCTTGAATTTGCATGGCGAAGAGGGTGCTTGTTTCCCTGTGCCGAGCCGATGTAACTTCCTGTACAACCTGGCTCCCGTTTACGTTGAGGGGAACTAGTGGATGTAGCCATGTGTGGAGGGGACACACCGTGGCCAGCTACAGTGACGTGTACCCTGTACTGAGTGGGAGTGTAGTGCTTCAACGAGGTTCGTCCTTGCAAGTACTATTTTCGGTTGGCGAGTCGAACATGTGATGACAATGGCTACAGTACAGGATACGGACCCATGGCCTGCACAGCTAAACTGCTTAAACTTAAAGGTAGCCGTCTTTCTTTGTCGTTGGTAGTTTCATTTGCCCACCTGTTAGGCGTTGTGATGCGGTGGTATATCGGTTAACAGGCCGGGAAAGTCGAGCTGGAGTCGTTAGGGATTTTGTTGGGGCGTAAGAGTTATATTGCTTTGGTATAGACTTCATGAACACGTGTCATATACACTGGGCATAGATGACGCGTATGTTTATTTATTGCGTCGTAAAAAGATCCGGATCCTTGACAGGTGCCCCGGCCCTTTCTGTGCTTAGGTTGCGTGATGCAAATTTTGATAACATAAAAATTATCCCACAATAGGTGTGGAAGCACACAAGCTGGATCACTTAATGTCCACTTCATAATGATATATGTAAATTTGTACATCTTGAGTCACACATCATCACACACTGGCAACCGAAGTCAGGAAACCTGGACGTACAGGATAGTACGAGAATTGTCCATTTGACTGTCGCCGTCCCGAGCATACAATTCTGCATCTTTTTCTCTCCATATATTGATTATCCCCTCCGGTGACACTGGAGTCCCGGGTCATATCTCCCTGCCTGGATCGATCCGTTGACAACATGTCCTCTAACATGTGCTACTGGACTGCTTGAAGTCCGTGTGAGAGGACGTGTTGGTCAGGGCAAATATGACCAATGTGTTAGCATCTACCAGACACTGCTGGATCGGTCATAAACGCGTTACTAGTGTGCTGAAGAGGCAGCGAGACTAGTCTAGGTACATGCACTATGCTTGAGAAATGTGCAAAAACATAGTCATACATGAAACCAAATTGTGCGACTACTGATCATCGGTGTTTTACGGAGTTTGTATATTCAAATTGTATACTAAATACTGCACACCACATGTACCTGTAACCTGAATATGTACATGCTGTATATATGCGTCAAGCGCTAGCTATCGTTTCGTTATCAGGCGTGATTAGATGTTCAGATTTAGTAACAGAAGTCGTGGTTTGTGGGGCCGCCGGTGACCATAGGCTGGTGTTCTGGGGGAGCAATCAGATACAGTGTTTGTACAATGTTTGGGCACACTTCCAAAGCATTCTTTTCCCATTTCACTACTGCCCCCACGGGGTGGGTGTACAAAGTCATATCAGCTGCGTCACGTATTGACCTAACTCAGGGGAAGTGCCTTAAGACATCACCATGCCGACACATCCTTCGTCTTTCATATTATGTGAACTTTCCCTAGCTTGTCAACTCCGACCCGCGGACAGTACTAATAGGATATGTACTGCCTTGTGATGTTGTTTTCGGTACGTGGAGGAAGCATAACACTGCGATTGTATCTTCTTGTTTTATAGATCGATGGCACTGACGTATAACAGGGAACTGTAATCTACAGACACCGAACAAGGTAATGTCAATATTTAAGTATTAAACCAGTACTGTGTGTTTACGTAGTCTACATACGCGTAGCCTGGGTACCTGGGTAGTTCGTTCCTATGTTCGCCTCTGCTACAGCAGAGAAGCGACATGTACATATACATGTAGTGTATAATAAATGTCAGAACGAGACTGTGTACAATGTATAATAAACGCCGGAGTGAACTGCTTTCCGGATGGTACCCAGGCTACAATACGTGAAGACAGTAGACATTGTTCCCAATATTACCCGACATTTAATCGGAGCGAAATCTTCGGCAATTTGCGATGAAGGATTCAAGCAAATGCCACTGATTCCATACGATGTATGTTTGGACAATGGGATATTATTGCACATCATTGACAGTACCACTAGGCAGACATTGTCACGACAATCGCAAGTAGGTGGTTACTCCTTGAAGTTGTCGTGTGTATCACCAAGTCCAAGCTCGTTGCACGTATACGCTTATGTGGCTCGTAACGATATAGGACGTAACACACATATATTAAAGTACTGTGTGGGAGAACACGGTTTAGGAGAAACATTCTAAGGTCCCAGATGATCCCCTTCAAATTGTATATATCAGCATACCATCAGACATGTTATGAGCGCTCGTCGGGTCCATTTTGCTACTGCCTTTGGCAAGGAATTAACGAGTGCCTGTTTCGACGTGACGTTGGCCGGCACAATCAAAGCCGGCATGTCAACATCGCGGTCTGGACAGCATCAGAGGCACGCCAGGGGCCGGCGTATCTCAGGACGTATCACTGAAATATTGGGAACTGTCGGGCGATACGTGGGAACGTCGTATAACGGAATATCACAAGGAAAGAAATCGTTCATTAGAGAAATTTTATCATATGTGTAGTGTCTATTTGAGAATACTTGCACTTATGATTTATCAAGTCATATGGCATGTGTGCTTAAGGGCAGCCAAATGGTTTCGGCCCAGCCTTCTTATAATAAGATTTCAAACATTCTCACGGAATTTGTTTCATTTCCGTCAATATTTCCTGTCTGACTCAAGTGGATGTTTCTTCTATGATTAGTTGTTTTCTTGTCTCCTGTGGATTTCTCCCCTCTACGATCACATCGTATCTCCCTAACTTAGATTGAGCTTCGATTCCAAGCTAGCCTGGGCACTATCTGATTTCTTCCGGGGCTCCTTACACTCGCTACGTAAAGGAGCCCCGGTATAAATCGGATGGTACCCAGGCTAATTCCAAGCCGCTTCTCTGAATTACCTGGATGGCACCCAGACAAGGCTCACGCCCTACCATAAACCAAAACGTGATTTCTATCTTCTAACAACACATGGGCTTCTTACTAACAAACGTGTTCAGGTGAAAAAAAGAAACCATGGTGTAGCTATTCTTCAATCAATGCTTACGTTGCTATAACATACAAGTATATAACCGTGACATTCATCCGAAAGTAATGATTTCCAGTTACAGGACCTACACTCTATGTATTTCTGTGAGTCCTATTAACCCAGGTTAACTCGCCGAGCAACATTCTTGTATCCGTCCCAATCTATTTTGTCTGTGACTCGATGGATTTACATTCTTCAGGTTCGGAAGGGTTTAATCTAGCTACTATATCGTTGAAAGCTTGTCGTAAATTCTTCTGGATTGGATTAGGGAATCGTGACCTAGCCTTAGCTAATCCGCCCCTGATGGCACGGACCTACCCGTCACCGTGGTACCGTGTGGATTAACTTGACCTTGATGTGCGAAGATTGACAAAGAGGAAAGGATTTTGTTTTATCACATCTGTGGTTCAATTACTGTTAGAGAGAAGATACCGGAAAGGCCCTGTATATACCGCAGGGGCTGAGGTGTGCTGTCACGACATAAGGACAAACAGTTTAACTCCTGGGTCAGGCGATGGTAAATACTCCTAGAGAAAATTTAAAACTGGTTTGAGTTGGCCTGAATTCATTGTACGTAAATCTTGATAGCCTCTGTGATGCACCGTATCCAACATGTCCAGGTCAAATGATACGAAAAATGGAAGTTCTGCTGCAGTACCAATGCCACATACTAGGGGGGGGGGGGCAAAATCAATCTTGACCTTTGTCTTTCCAACACCTTCCCGCATGCTAAATATCATCGTAATACATCAAGGGGTTCTTACGTTATGTTGACTTTAGAAACCTGGAAACACAAACAGACACACAGACACACCCAAAACAATATCACCATTTTCATGAAGATAAAAACACATGTTTCATGAATTTCCGCACATACCTACTTTTGTACCAGTCTAACAGCCATGCATCTGTACTTTCAGGCTACAGTGACGAGGTGTGTTTAGACATTTGAACTCTAACCGCCACTATTCTTATTCCCACAGACCCCCTGACATGACTGACGCCCGTGTCCTTACGGTACCCATGGGTGAAGACGAGTCGTGTTGGTCATGATGTTCACCTGGGAAACTTTGCCTCAAACATGCAGGTACGTCAGGTGTTTCAAAACCTATCAAAACCCTACTAACTATTGACGGCATTGTGCGAATATAAACAAAGCATCGGGTTTACGTTGTGATCTTTTAAATCAGTGCTATTTAACTTCAAACTGGTGAAAATTGTGAGGCGGTCTACACTTCATCCGGATGGCATCCAGGAGTGATAAGATGAGGATGAGGGAGGTTGAAGCATGTCGATCGTAATCAATCTATACGGGTGACTTCCTGTTCTGTAGTGCTATTCCTGTTCTCTTTACAGACAAAGGGTCATGCAGACCCTTTGACAAGACTTAACGTCGTGCTCTCCCCTTTCCTTTGCATCTGTCTGCCTCTCTTACTGAACGACTGGTACAAGTAATAAGTCTGTACACCTCGTCTGCGTTTTACTTAAGTGTTTTCTGATTGATATCCCACGGGGCTAAAGACGTAAACCTAAGTTAAAGGTCATCGGGAAGTTCTTGAGCAAATATAGATACCCGAGACAAGGTCACTTAAGGTCACCAGCTGCAGTCAACCTACATGTTCCAAGCAGATGTTGAGGTGGAATCTTATAACGTCCTCTCACTGGCCGGCTTTTTAGTAGTCAAGAAAGCAGGACAGCCAGAAAGCGTTACGTTTTCACCATAACATCTGCTTGGAGACTAGTGAACGCTGCTTTCTGATATTTTCGACTTGCTGGCTACATAACAACGGACGATGTTCTCTGTGAAATCTTCTTACAATGGGGACATCGGAAACTGCAAGCTCTTAGCCTCTGATTACATGTTTGGGTTGAAGATATACGGGCCGTCAATGGAAAAGTGACATTTCCTCATTCAGTCTACACCGACACAAGTCTTTTGGGTCTTATTTACGCCAGACAGACTGACTTCAGTTGCACTCTTTCCCGTCTGCCATCTTATATCGCCCCTTATATTTGTTTCCGTCGGCACACAACCAGCCCTTCTTGTCAGAGGTCGCAGCAGAATTATTCCCATCTCCACAGCCAGTTGCCGGGAGCGGGACAACACAACAGACAGGCATCCCGGAGCACAGAATCTCCAATTCAAATGAAGTTCGGTAACAATGGCCCCGCTTGCACCCGCTAGCGTCTCTCCATATCTCAGGCGCATTTCTCTTTCAGTGCACGAATCTAGCCGACAAAAACGCTTCTTTCCCGTGCGCTACAATTAGAGGAATGGCTCGGTACCGTGTCCAGGATTGTTGTTGGTTAACCTGAGGACGTTCACCTGAAAGGTAACCATCACGACAGGGTTAGTGGATGTTTCTCTGTGAAGCTTGCACGCGCCCTCTCCTCATTAAGACACCTCCTTTTGTGTTGAAATGGCGAATTGTACAATTGCCTGATTACCCAATTCCTCCTCCTTCGTAGATGATGAGGACTTAAGAATCTATTAACGGAATGATGTAGTAAGATGATCCTAAATCAGGGTTAGGAGTGAAGGAGTATTTTGAAGTCTTTGTGATGCATTTGTATATCCATGTTCGTGATTGCGCGGGCTTTGTGAACAATTCAGTAGGGAACTGTGATTGTTCAACTTCTATCTCCAGCTGTGCTAAGATTTGTGTCGAGACTCTTTGCATCGTGTCACATATCGGAAATCGTCCTAGAATTTGGCAGAGTTTTTTGCATTAACATCCTCAGAAATATTGCACTGGTAACAGTCTTTGGTATATTACATGCTACATGGCAGGTGGGGGAGGGGGGCGAATGCGGGGTTTTCAGAAGTTGAAAATGAGCAAGAAGAGTGCAATCACAGTTGGTTATTTCAGGGGAAAGCTCCTTGGTTAGTTTAAATCAGGCATCATGTAATATCATTTTGGTGTCCAAGGTATATGCAAGTTTCAGCATTAATATCAATTCCGAGATACATTTGTACCATTGGTGAGACAATAGATACTGAGCCAGTATTCATACTAAAAGCTATGATTATATTTATACATTACTGTGATAATCTAGACGTATTTTCTTATAATGTTTCGTTGGGTGGAGATCGGTCACGTCGACAGTCATTCGTCGTCTTAAACCAGTCTGTCCCACAGCTGTATGGGTGTACTTGGTCCCATTGTGTCACGGCCTTTGCACATGGCCTTGGACGTGACCACAGCGCCAAACGTTTGAAAACGATTTAGCAACGTTCAAGTTAAACCCGAGAGACGAGCTCTGTGGGTGTGTAGAAACCTAAGAACACAAACATGTGTAGAACAGGTTTCGTGTCTCTACAATTGTATACCACATAGTTTTATCTCACTCTTTTTCCCCATGGATGAAAAAATGTGCAAGGTCGGAAATTGCTATGCTACTGGCACGAGGCTGTGTGCTGACAGGAATTCTGCCCTGAAATAACGGGATCCAACATATCATACTGATAATTTCTGATTAAGTAATGTAATTTGTCCTTCCTTGCCTCCATTAATAATCTAATACCCGGTAATTTTGATACGAGTTATATGTTCGTCTCACTTCTCGCCCATATGAAAGATAGCACGGGTTTTTAACGCAGTCTAAAGAGAACTATCAGAACGTTTCGACACTAATGGAAAGCCAAGGATCAGTGGGTCTCCAGAATGATAGTTTGTACCAAGTTTATATTACGCTGGTGGAAGGCAGGAGAAATACGTTTTCTATTTTTTATTTCCCTGATTGAATGTTGGAGCCGGAAGAAGCGCTTCATGTAGCAGAATATACCCATGGGGCTAAACCTGCGCTGTTTGCTTCACCTTTGCCTTTTCCTTCATCTCTAATATCTGGGACACCTCGCCTCAGATCTCATGTGCCATGGGAGTTCAAAACGCAGCAGCTATTGAAGTCTGAAGAATCACGAAGACTTCAATCAAGATCTCATTTTCTCTGCGCAAAGCCCAATTACGCTTCTCCCTGTGATCCCTGCCCCTTCAATTCCCGCCTTTATTTCTGTCGTCTGACATCAGTGCCCATCAGCACACCGAGCGCCTTTCACCACTCAGAAGGCCGATTTTCCACCCGGGAAAACCGCTCAGTAAACATTCGTGATTCATTTGGTACCCATAGTGTTTCTTTTGGATCGCTGACAATTTACGGTGTAGCTCTGTTTGACATTTCTCATGTCCGCATTGTTGCTTCTAACGCTACTGCAGATTGTATCTACGATAATGTTTCAATTTCATCCGTTTGTTTGTTGACATTTCTAGGCAATATTTCATCGTTATCTTTTTATCAATGCAAATATGCCACCCCTGACTTGCGCAATTAATATCTATGTTTTCCACAGGCTGGTCCGCAGTGCGTGTCGGCCATGGGTGCAATATGGCGGCGGGCGAGACAAACGTCGTTTGGCAGTTCCTATGGCAACTATTTCTACTTCATCACGTCATTGATTTTTGCACAAGGTGAGGATCAAGGACTTCTTGGACTACGGGATAGAACTAGACCATTGTAATGAAAAGGGCCGGGAAAGAACACGTTGTGAAGGATGCCGATAAGGTTCATGCACAACATATGTGTCGTAGTCGACAGTGGTAAAACCGTTAGAGGCAAGCAAACGCAAATACTTGGTCTGCAGATATAACGTTTTATTCTGGGTCTGCATTTTACAATTATAAGCGTTCTTGTTGTTGCTTGTATTAATCAATATCATTGTGA
The DNA here is from genome assembly GCF_000003815.2 of Branchiostoma floridae. NCBI lineage: Eukaryota > Metazoa > Chordata > Leptocardii > Amphioxiformes > Branchiostomatidae > Branchiostoma > Branchiostoma floridae. Next base: position 9,662,624 of record NC_049985.1, on the reverse strand, counting down.
TACTTTCGCGTTACAATGCAACGTCTCTGCGCCGTGTTCCTGTTTTTCATGTGTGTACATCTGGTATAAAAAGATGTTTTGTAACTGACATTTAGTCTTTTTTCCTGCCCTAGTCACGTCTGAGTACCGCTTCAACGTCCTGGCTCCGGACACGCACGTTGCCATGTCAACAGAGGTGGACGTGGAATATTCCATTCCCACTCAGGCCGAACTTGAAAATGCAGTAATAGAGGTGAGTTTGCTTGGAAGACAATATTTACTTTGAATATTTGGGCAGTCATATCCTTATTTCTTAGTAATTCATAATACCTCACCCACATAGCATGGAGATTAACGGCCTACGAATATGAGGGGCCCTAATTGAAATTTTCGGTAGTGATACACCCGGTGTTCTCTTCATCATCGGGTGATTATTAGAGATCGGCCAAAAATGTTCGAAGTTTTCTGAATAGAGAAGATTTCAGGTGAAAAATATGCGCAACCCTCTTTTGTTGGGGTCATCAAAATCAAAGTCGTCGAGTGTATTATAGGGGTATCCAAGGAGGTTTTAGACTATAGCCTCCTTGGTTTAACATATAGCCGAAATCAGAGGTTTAGATAGCTTTACATGACTTGACGTTGCCTATAACACATCGTTCTCTGTCCGCAGGTTTATGACATTCTGAACTCCAGTGTTACCAGGGTTGCCCCGGTGCCTGTCGGGATACATGACGGCCATATGAACTTCAGTTGCGCGATTTTCGACCACGCCGGCGGGTTTCTCTTCAAACTTCTCCTGGAGGAAGGCGGGCCCATCTTGGTGGAGAGTGAGATCATGGACGTGGTGTGGCAGGACTTCTCCATCTCTGTGCCGAACTCTCACGAGGCGATGACGGGAGAGGTGCAGGTGGGAGTCAGGACGGAGGGTGAGGTGTGCAGCTCACAGCCCAGAAGATTCCGCACCAACTTTGTTGTGAAATATTTAGGTACAAATGACACGGTGGACCAGAGTGTCAAACCTTCGATTGTGACGACTCAGACTCTGGATATACAATCACAGGAGACACATGTAACAGTCAGCTGCGAATCTTTAGACCAGGCCGGGCTGTACCGAGTGGAGCTCAGGTCAGAGTTTAACGATTCTTTGATCGCCTCCAGTCAGGATTTTCCGGTGAAGTGGAGTGAAAACTACGCACTAACCACCGAGAAGCATGCAATTTTCCCTTGCGTGTATGTCGTGGATGTGTCGTTCTACACACCTGTCTGTCACGGCCACGACAGGGTCCGTCTGTACCGCCAGGGGGCGGGACTAGCGGGACAGGCCTCCGATCAGTTGGAGTACGTCACAGAGCAGCGGATCCGTCCGGGGAAGACGTTTGTGCAGTTCACGTGCAGCGAGTTTGACCCCAGTTTCCCGGTCTACTGTTTCAAGTACGTCAGCATTGCCCGGAGAGGAGCCGTCACCGAACAGGCAACCTTATGTCTACCTTCTCAGTACTCAGGTAAGGAAAACTCTAAACACTTCTCGTGTTCATTCCGTGTCTATCACTCATCAGAGTGTAAGGAATCAGTGTGCGCAACGTTTACTTCCTCAAACGTATAGTTAGTAGGTTTTGACATTGTAGACACTACATTGGTGTCCAAGCAGATGTTTGAGGGGAAATTGCTATTTCCCCACTTTTTTTGAAAAAAAAAAAAACACTTACTCTTTCCTCGCTAGCAAAATGACATCGCATTTTGGAATTTTTCTGTCATTCTTACATAAGCCCTTGCACAAAATGAATCCTATGAAGGCCCAACCGTATTACCGATTTATGTACGTACACGTGGGTATGGGTATGTGAGGAATGATGTTGTAATAGCCCCTTTCAAGAGCTGTAATCTCCTTATTTACACTCTAATGTGTCCGCTAACCCCCCTGCCATTCGGCTCAGAAAGGCCACCTCTTGGCTAGATATTAAATTTGTTCTCCCTTAAGCCAGGCTTAAGCGGTAATGAGCTAGCTGCATACAAGCCTTTAACCTAATCATGTGCTACAAAACTTTTCAAAATGACTCAATGTTCAATGGATGTTACGTTAACGTCATAACACATCCTTTCACCAAGGAGGTTATATGCTTTCACACAACAATCGTGTGTATCCGGGTTCAGAAATACGAAGGATAGGCCGGGCTTCGAACCCCAGACCTTGTTGTCCAAGAGCGGGGTAGCAGACCTGGCTGAGCGCTGCCATGGCGAAATTGGAAGCCCCCTGGGTGGGAGGGGAGAGGTCTACCCCCGGGCTTACCTTAATCCTCCCAGTGTCATGGGCGATTAGAAGGAGACGTTATGATTGGCCTGTTTCACTGAAAGGTTTGAACTACCGACTAACGTACTGATGTAACCAGGATTTGGGGTAAAGCCATACTTGATGGGAGGGAATGGTTGTGCAGGTGAGTTTTAACCAAGGAGAGGTCATATCAGTAGTAACGTTACTGGCGTTGTAAAAACTGCATCTATTCTTGTCAGGGCCTGGTCCTAATCACCCTACGATTGCAAACTGAAGGCAGATATTTTTGGACAGTCGTCTTGCATGTTGTGTCTTACAAAATGCAATTACAAATGTTGTGTCTTGTTAGTCGACCAACAAGGATTCAAAACAGTCTTTTTACGTAACAACTTGTTACGTAAAAATATGTTTTGACTCCTTGTCGGTGGTTGGTTCTGTCACATTCTGCTTGAACATGAATTCTACGACATCAAAATCGGAGGACGACCTATGATGGATGTAACAGCCCCGTTACTTGCTACAACTTTAAGCAAAAGTTTACCTCCCCACATTAATATCATCATCCACTGGACTAATAGATTCGACCGCACAATTACAGTCTGTGTGCGGTAGTGGGCAACAGATCTACCAGTGATAACCTGTGCTGATAGGAAACCCTAAGGTCATGACCAGCAGAGGATATTATGGGGTACCATAGCGACATTGTTACAGTAATTGTAGTAGTCTACATCTTGTATTAAAAATGGCTGTAAAATGGCAAATACCTGTATAGGGCACTCCTTGTATTATGGGAATAATATGGACACCAGAAAATATAATTGTTCAATTTCCGGTAATCTGAGAACCCCCATGATAGCCCCCTGGCATCACGTACCGAACTTGAGTGGTTGACGATTGTTGCAATGCACGTGTGTGTTGTACCATCCTTCTGTCCGCCTTGGCTGCGCTTCTGTTACCAGATATATACCAGTTGTGTCTGAGAGGTGAATCTCAGTGGGCGGGCCAGGAAGACAGGTACAGTTATATTACTCCATGGTTCTCGGAACACCCACGATTTCATGAAATGTTTAGACGTGCTCTCAGGAACGAGCAAAGGAGTTTTATGTCTCAGATTAAGACTACCATCAATAACTATGTCTGTGATGTATATATTGTTTGCCATTGCTAAAAATCACGACCTAGGACGTGACTCTTTTTCGTGCTTTTCTCGCCAATGAAATCTGTGTCAAGTCTATTTGCTGTGTGAGTTGATTAAGGAAACACAAGGCTATATGGTGATTACTGGCTTGTTTGATATCATCAGACTATCGGGTAGTCCTTACACTGTTTACTCCACATCAGCTTGATGAACGACAGGGAGGGTTGTTGAGAGATAACCGTATATTTCACAGCTTTACTTAGTAGTTTTCTGTTCAGCTGTTCTGACAGTGTTTGGATATTACAGGGGGCGGCATATTTTACCCCCGTATCAGTGGTTCACATCGCTCCGCTGTTGAATGACTAGATTCTTTTGCCCCGAGGAAAAACGAGAAGAGAGCAGAGTTCAAATAGGTATTTACGACCAATTCGGCGCCTGCATAGCTTTATCTGTCTATCTGAGACCTTAACGACTGCTAAACGTCGCCAAGAACAACAGAGCTCTGAACTTGAGGTTGGCGTTGGTACCTCATCTACATTCTAGGTTACTGAAACCATTCGTCATCATTAGCCTTTCTCAACAGAATGGCCTACCGTAAACGTCAATTTTTTCGCAGTGATTTTATTTCTGCTGCGAACTCTCAACTGGGAATTCATGACTGACCGTGTATGAGTTTTAATTGTAGAACTACCGCACTGAAGAATTGTTTCAATTGCGAACTTCAAACGCCACAAAGGCATGCTTTCCTTTCCTTTCCGACCGTGAAATTAAGTCCCCCGTTAATAAACGGCTTTGCAGTATTCTAACCTAACCAGAAGAAGCAAACCTCAAAGGTACCCTTTAATACCGTCTGATAACATCTTATCGTATAGTCACAAGTGAGCCGGGCCCAGCCCTACAGCAGTAAAGGTGTCGGCGTTGGGAAGTCAAAAGACAAAGACCACACTGTATCCACTGTGCAACAGGTGAGCTAGAACTAATGGTTCTCACTTCGGTTTGTTTTCCATTGGCGTATGGGACAGAGTATGCACAGGCAGTGGGAGAGCAGAAATAATATCAAGCTTTATTGACACGACAAAAAGTACAGTGATTTTCGTATGTTCAACTATAAACTATAAAAAAGGTATACATTGTAAATCTTACGTTTAAGGTCTTCTTGGTGGTGGTCGGGTAGTCAGTAGACCACCCCCTCTCACAGTCTGTTCACAGAACAACTTGAATCGCGTTTTTGGAACTATGACTCGCAAATGTACTAGGAACTGGTATGAAATATCGCAAATTCACGCTAAATTTCGGAGCGATTTGTGGTAATGTTCTTCAAGTCTGTCTTTCCTATGCGAGCCGTACGCTATGTTAACATGTCAGAATATCATTGAATCTATGATAAATATGTTTATGCGTGGTTACTTCGGGCTAGGACTTCAGGTGGTGTGCACACTTTTTCTCTTTTAATCTCATCTTTCGTCCCTTGCTGTGTTTGCGCAGTATCCAGTGACTGTTGAGTAAGTGTGTGTACAAGAGTAAAAGCCACTTCCTCTAAGGGTGTTATCCTCAATTTGTCCGCGTAAGCCGGTAGTTCTGTAAGCCGATCTTGTCGGATTAGGCTGGGGAGGGGAACCACTAATTCAATTAGCCCTTCGTCTTTCGTTAGACCAGCATAGCAACACTCCATATACAGGAAGGGCGTGAGCCGTCAGAAATTAGGAGTCCTAAATGTTAAAACGCTAATCATAGATGTTCTGAAATTTATAAATGTTCACGTGGATCTCAGAAAAGTTTTGATACAGGTAGACTGGAACTGTCAAAACGGCCGAAATTTACAGACAGTCACTGCATTAGACAGTCTTTAAAACTGTCACCAGGAGTGTTAAAGACTGCCCTTTAGATCATGTTCGCAAGACGTCGCTTGTCTGAAATATGGCGTTCTCCAACCTCATTTATTGAGTGTGCGAATCTGTCATTCCTGCACTTGTACGTCAAAGTCTTGACCTCGAAGTTACAGGATGACCCCAGTTCGTCCTAATGAGGTTAGAATTTCCTCAAATATTTTCCATATACTTATTTCGCAATAGACCAAATTCGGTTCGCTCGACAAAATTCATTTCATCCTCGTGTGGTTGGATCGTTTCCACACAAAATCGCTTCACATCGAAGGTGAAGTCAGACGCAGGAGCAAGGATATTGAAAATAGAGCTAACGTACAGGTTGGGCCTGTCTTTCCCAGAGTAAATGAGTTTACCCATGCGATATCAGCCAAGTCCAAGGTCACGTATAGTTCTCGTGTAGACAGCTAGAGAACAGACACACCAACTTCAACCCTCTTTACATGAATGTGGCTTACCGATAACGACTGTTTCCCTCTATAAGGCAGGCGGGAGAGGACAGCACACATCTGAACTATGCCACTCCAAATTTTTGCACGATGGCCGATAGGGACCTAATGAAATGTAAATTTGGTTAACGACCAAGTCAGCACAAACATTCCGCCTCTGCATCGCACAGTAAATCAGGCAGGCGTGGTGAAAACACCAAGAGGATTTGTTTCCTTAGTCGCCGGGAGACACTTTCCATTACAAGGCAGAGATCTTGTCCTTGCCGCCTTAAGTTTCTCTTAAACGCGTATTTCTGAGGAGGCAGGGGCAGTGGATGTGGCATTGTCGCAGAGCGTGGACACATAGCTCACGAAAACTGCGGAAAGAACACAGGTAGGTTCTTTTTACAACAGGAAATTCCAGACAGGTCGACAAGAGGCGCTCCTTTAGAACATTCAGTGAGGTAGAAACAATGTAACATTATGGGGTGTGGGGGATGTCATACCTTTGCCAACCTGCGTTCTTAGACTTTATGGGTTACAGCTAACTAGCTGACATGTAAACTGACATGACTGTGAAAACCATACGGTACGAATTCTCTGTTTCGGGCCTTTCCACCGGACATGTTGAACTCGGCGAGTGGTGCACCTGTACAAGGTGAGCTAAGGGGTCGTTTCCGGCTTCCTTCAGACAATTCTAACCTCTGACTGTAGGGTCACCCATTTGTAGGTGGTTACGCACGGAGTGGCACAGAGAATGGCTTAAGACTACGGCTTGTTTTGGGTCGACGTAACTTGTTTGGCTTGAGTCGGTGTCCGCTGGCGGGTCCCCTCGCGTGCAGTTTCATGCGATGTTTGTTCTCGGCTGACATTTCATACGTCCTGACGTGCCATCTGCGCGCGCTAATTACACGACATGGTCTCGTTCCCATGTCACGGAAGGCCGGGGACTGTAGGGGGTCATGACGGCCACATTCCCTCACAGCTGTTCTCATTCCTACAATACATTACTGTTTATAACTACATGAGAAACGCCTGGTGAGAAAACTATAATGATTTATGTCATTTATAGTAAATTTTGTAGAATTTTAACAAATTCACTCCTCCGAGCGTTGCGATTGACTACTGCTATCATCTTCTCATAAACATCTGAACCATTTCGTCATCCTTTATTCAGAACATGTCAGGACGTCTCGGTATATCGTGTTCTCCCCGCGCTACCTGTGGCGGTTGTTCTTGAAAGGCAGACACTCTAAAAACTCCAGACATAACCAGGTCATAACCCTCGCCGTGCACGGCACTGTGGGATAGCGATAGATAGTTCTCCGTCCCGATATCTTCACGGGATCTGACAGTTGGACTCATAAACAAAGGGACTGACGCTGCGTCTGTCAGTCAGGCCGGCCAGGTATGTAGGTGCGCAGGACGGGGAGAAGTCGGGCGCGAAAATGAGATGGACCCGCACCCGCGGGCCGTCAGATGCACCTGTCAATCATTGCCTCAGACGTGCTCTCGCATGGGCCACTTCTTGACAGTTATCTCAGGGTTGCATCTTCTACCTATCCCTTGATCAAAGAACCTTTATTTACTCACTTGTACAGCAGATTTGTTCATGACAGGATTGTAAGACAAGGAGAAAAGTATGAAAAAGTCTATTCGAACACCCCCCCCCCCACACACACACCTGTTTGCATCTATACTATAGTAATAGAATGCTGGTAGATTTCTACATCACATTGATTGTCCGCTGGATTTTATTTCGATGGAATGAAAACAAAATACCGTTAACATTCTATAGCCCTAATCCTACCAGTTTTCAGCCATCGAAGAAACAGGTAGTCAACAGAACGGAGAAGAGGGTACTTTGACCTTGTTTTCGTGCTCCTTGTAATCACACTCAAGTCAAGAGTATTGTTTGCACAATTCATGCACGCTGACATGTTGAAAAACCAGAATATACCAGTAGTTCCGCGCAGTATTAGAGGAGGGACACTCAGTCGATATGTAGTGGAAAGGGGTAGGTTTACCTGTCGGAATGGCCTACTTTCTTTGCTAACGGTTAGAGAGCTGATAACATTGAAAGCTGACAGGGAGTGCTGTTAGTAAGGGCTGTTTACTGCGTAGACAATGGCGTGTTTGCTAAATAACCGTTCATTCATCACAAGTGTTGCACTGTAAGGGTAAGGGTGGTGCTCACGGGGCTCACGGCACGTTATCTGCCAGGAGACGCGGACCAAGTAAGGTACCGGATGACTTATGGCCACTTGTACGATGAGTAAAACAGAAGACCTACTTCAGGGCAAACAAGACACTTCTCACGGCTCCTTGTAGCTGCCCAAGACGTGAGTTCGTGGTTCGAAGGATCTCCAGTTGCGCGGGGAGTGGGGTACTTCGTGCGGCGGTTCCTTCTTCCAGCTGGCGGTTTCTTCTCTCTTCACCAGGGTCTCACCCCACGCGGTGTACAACCACAACAGGCTTACCACGGGAGGCATTCCACAATCCATGTACACTTTCACAAGGGGAATATTTCTTACCAAGTCGTAAATCCGATCTCATAGTATGAACAAGTCTTTCAAACCTGTGATATTGGGACGGAGGCTTATTCAAAAATCTGTTTGTCTACTACAGTTCTTTCGGCATAGATCATCCACTGCATAGTGTGGATTCCGACCAGGTCAGGATTGCGCCAGTATTCGTAACATGCATGGGAAGAGAATGCGGTTCTAAACTGTGGGATGAAAAGGGAAGTGACTCGAGACTAAAGCTTAACACCACTGGATGAAAATGTGATTAGTGATCGTCCATGACCGAGAACGTGTACCAGCCCTACACAGGACTAATCACACCAGGTTGTCGGCCAGCCCACTCGGAAATCGATCTCCAATTATCGCCAATTTGCTGAGAAAACATCGCCCCGGGTCTCACGCGGGTTTGTTTGCACGGGATCTCAGGCGAAAGGGCGCGCAGGCTAAACAGGGACGCTGCCAGTGACTTAAGAACACCTTCCTGATTCGATGATTTTAAGACTTTCTCCTTGGGGGATTCGAGTACCAAGAAGGTTAGGTGCCCGGTAGTGGACCCCGTGTGTCCTGAGGAGGGTGTACGTCGGAGTAAGACCAGAGATCTCCATTCGCCAGTCGAGCTGCCCGAAAGTGGTACGTTCCAACCTCTGTGTACGATGAATGGTTGTGTGTACTGTATGTGTGTGGCTGTTTTATTGCTTCACTTGCGTATTGCTATCTCAACCGTTTCTATTCTGAACCTTGCGATATCGTAATGGACCTGACCTTTTGTCGGCAGTGACAGATCTTCGGAAGAATGCCATAGCCGAACCCTTGGTGTCCCGAACGCCTTAAGCCTCTATGACTGGTTTTCTTTCTCCACATCTCAGAGCGTCTTGTTTGTGTTGCAGAGTAAGTGTCGGCATACCTCTCGCCAGTGTCAGAAGTCGTCTGTGTGTTTGAGAAGTCCTACGCCATAATGAATGTACAAAACCTTGATGTACTTGACAACAGAAACAGTATGTTTTCCTTCTATTAGAGGCTGTTGACCCTCCCATGTCGTGCAAACAGTCGCCGAGCCATTGTCAAATATGCCGTGCCGTACTGTTCACCTGGGCAAGCGATTAAAGGAAGCGACATTGTCAACGTAAATAGTGTGGTGTGTGGACATAGGCATACGGTCCTGGTGGGGGAAGGGTAGTCTAGAAATCCTGGCTAGTTAGGACTAATTGGTGCAGCCAAGCAGACCGGTCTAGTGGAAAATACACGCTCGTTAGACTCAAGGGCATTCCTTAACCATCCACTAGATAAGTAGTTAGACTTCCCACCCGTCTGCCAGATTGTAAAAACCCACATTTGACAGTCCACCCACTGTGCAGGAGATATAGGCTATGAAAATGTGGGTTTGTTTCCATTAGGCGTTAGTGCTATATCAAGAGTGTTGATTGTTTTCGTCTTGCGGTGACGATAAAGCCTAGAGGTTGTAGTTCAGATCTTCACGGTGCCGACTTCGTGTTTTCACTAATAATCGGGTGGTGTGTGGAGTAAAGGCGGAAAGGAAGCGGGGCCATCTTACACCAACCTCAGCTTAAGACTGTACTTAAGTCGTCTTGGCGCGACTTCTTCACAATACACTTCTTTCACTTCACTGCCTTCTACACGGAACGCAACTTTCTGGTTGTTTGTAGCCCAAAATTTGCCTGGCCTCTGAACGGTCTGAGTACGTTTTATAACTCTCAAAGTCAATGCAGAGATGGTACGACGTGAAGGAATGGGTATTTGGTCTGTGACAGGATCCATAGCGGTCTCACATCTCACCTTAATCCTGAAATTAGGCCTGAGTATTTGTACAAACAGTGTGATAGCGATAAGCCGGTGTTTGCCATTCCGCCCGTCAGCCATGCCCGCGGTACCTGCGACTAACCCGTACTAACGTCGCATCAAGGGCCTAAAGTCCATTTTACAGGTCCTACTGTCCGTAGTAGAGGGTAGAAAACATGTGTTTCTGGCTTTACTGACCTCGTACGGACCTGGTCTATTTGTTCACTCGGCCTGTGGCTAAACTGTTAACCAGGAGAAGTTTGCGGACTGGGATCTGTGTCCTAGTTTCGTGGTGGGGGGAGAATTTTCCGTCCACTTGTCCCTGTCGGCGGTTGCGTCATGACCAGACAATAACAGTCAGGAGAGACTGACATGTACGGTACAACTACACCTGTGTTCCTGTGACCCCCTGCTGACCTATAGCATCATTAGTACGAACAAAGCTAACAGACCTGTGCGCTAACAGAGCCACGGCTGTGCGAAATAATCCCACCACATCCTTTCTGCCAAAGGCAAAGGTAGCACGTACTCCTGTTTACCCATTTCCGCCCAAGTTTACCCGCAAACGTGCCTCGAATGTCTGACAGTTGTGCTCTCACTGTAGGAACAATTGTTGTTTTGATGCCGTCTCTATGTCAGTTGGTTTTACGGCGGGAAAATTTACCAGGCAAAGGTCGCAGTGGAGCCTTATCGGGACGTTTATTCTATACTCCAAAAACATTAAGACGCATCGGGAAAAGATGGCGTCAAAAAACAATAGGCACTCTTTAGGGCCATGTATATGCACACAGGTTACTCGATGAGTACCCTTTTTATACAAATGAATCTTACAATGCATAGGGCAAATGTTCATTGGGACAAACCAGTAGGAATATGTCTTCAGTGGGTGGTGGTGGTATAGCTAGCTGAAAAGTTATCAAGTCTACTAGTATTCCAAAATAGTCAGATATCTGCCAGATGTAGTGCTAATATCTTTTCATTATTTTTCCTCTCAACATTGTCTTCCAAAATATCACTATCATATATATATATATATATATATATATATATATACTTCCGTCATTGTGCAATTTCTGGACCATTTCCGCACGTCCCTACCCCGTGGTCAGTACTGGTCCGTCCCTTATCTACGGAGATGAAGCGACAAGGTGACAGGGAGTGTCCGACCCCGGATGTTGGCATGATGTCCGAACGGTGGACTTCATTCCTATGTTTTATTTTGTCAACAGAACTGACTGATTGTCACTGTCAGCCGTTTGTTGTCACAACGTCAACTTTGTCGTAGATTTGTGCATAGTCTGAATAGGCGGAATACTCGCAATAGAGACCGTGAGATGACAAAGCAGTTTGTGACGAATTGTTGTGTTGTGACAATAGTTCATCTGTCCACCGTTGCCGTTGGTCCCGCGGCCAAAGAACTTATGGTTTGTTTTGCATTCAGCACGTACAGATGTTTGTTTTTGCCAGTGCACGCGCACATACAGACATATTGACCACAGACGCAGATACGAACAGACCGCTGACCCACCATTGCCTCCTTCACAAGTCATGTAGGCGCACTGTGATCACACCTACTGAAGGTAGAAACACAAATGTGTTGAGAGAAAAATGACACATCGGAAAAACACATGGTACAAGCTACAAGCTAAACTTCCCAAGGGCAGAATATGACGTCCTTCCTACACTCGAGAACACCTGCTTGGAGACTATAGTATGAGCGGTTTTCTGTATCCGCGCGCCAAAACACAGGGTTCACCTGTAACTTGGGTCAAACTACCTGTGCTTACGTTTGTTAACTTGCTAACTTGACAGCCTTGATCTATAAAAAACGAACTCTTTCCCCCCCACCTCCAGCTCCAGCTATAGATGGTAACTGGGGGACGTGGGAGCCCTGGAGTAGCTGTCCCGTGACATGTGGGGAGGGCCGCATTCAGAGGTTCCGTGTGTGCAATAACCCGCCTCCGTCGAACGGGGGCGCTTTCTGCGAAGGCGAAACGTTGGAGTCCGGTTCATGTCAGGGACTGCCGCCCTGTCCGGCAGGTAATGTGTTCTTCTCTGTTATCGTCGTTTTACATCAACTTCATGATAGATAATAAAGATGCAATTTACTTTTTAATTTGATAATAGATGGATTAGAATCTGATCCATCTTTACTGACTTACAGACCGTCGGATAGGAAACGTACTCCTCTGGCCGGCTGACCTCCCTAGCGCACTATAGACTCTATTTGACCAGTTTCTGCAATTAGACCACCGATCCGTGGAGCCTGGTAGAGGCTACCAACTTTATTCCTTTGACTGTGGTGTCCGAGAAAATTGTGTATCTTTGCCCACGGTGTGTCAACATAAGACTTCTTATGACTGTTCACTGGGCTGGCTTTCAAATGGAATATTTTGAAGCCAAATAAGTTTTTCTGAACGATAACCGACTGTGTGTTCCTCCAGAAGACCTCCGCACCCTCCCGCCTCTGACGGTCCGACCTGTCGCCACTGACAACTGCGCCTGTGGCTGTACCCTGCGGGCACCGCAAGGGGGCGTGACGAGACCCCCGTACGGCGCGTGCGCCGGGGTAGTCACTTGGCTGATTTGGGTCCTGGAGGATTACAAGATACGTCTGGAGTTTGAGGTGTTCGATTTGGACAAGACACAGGAACGGCTAAAGGTGGGTCTTTCAGTTTCAGAGAATATACAGTAGTCAGATATCGTATGACCAAACACCTAGCCCATTCTGCCCTTCAGCGATTCAGTCGGCCTTTGACAATTCTGGGTATGATGTACTTTGTGTAGGTACGTATGTTGATAAACAGACATCGTTGTGTACATACAAGCATCTGCATATTTTGATATTTGTAAGATAGCAGTTCCCTGTGTAGGTTCTCGATGTTTCTGTTAAGTCAACCTTTCCGATGTTTGTTATATTTCCCTGGCCTAAGAATTGTGTCCAGTTTTCAACCCGGGAGGTACCAGTAACAGGCAGCCGCATCTGGATGGTGCCGTGCAATTATGCTTCCTCCAGTCCGCCCTGCGCGCTGATGTGATAGCAGTGATCTATCGTCTGTGTGTTTTGAGAATTCCTCGGTGTCCCGTGCAAAAACGAACGTGACGCTACCCGAATATCATCATTCACAGGACATCTCGCAGTTATTCTTGGCGTCGACCTTATTCTATGTATTTAACCCTGGCACAATACTTTCTCTTCCGTGGTAGTGAAACTGGAGTTGTGAGGCACGTTTGTCAGGTTTAGTTTCTCGAGTTGGCAATGTCGTCTTTCCTGGCATGCCTCGCTTGTTATCTCCGCCACCGACGGAGAATCTCACCAACCGGATCCACATGGCATATCTAGATGCCGCCCTGTCCGTCCGCTCTTCTCCCTCAGAACATAACGATCACAGCGGTACCCTCCCGCCAAATGTCGTCCAACGCTCGTTTCGCGCCAAAATATCGCCATGACCAGACGTGTTTATCTCCAGGGAAAGTTGTAATGTCTTCCGACCGGATCCATATGCTGTGTCCAGATTCGGACTTCAAACAGTGGCGAGACTGTCGTGGTTCGGGACCTATTAAACCGTGGGCATATATTTGCTCCAACATTTATTTCTTTTGCGTTGAAACTTGTTTTAAACTCTTGCAACACTGAGTTGAGAGTGCGGTAGATGGCCCGGAAACGCAAGAATACTTGATTTGACACTTTGTTACTTGTATATCAAATTGGACGCTAACTGAGAGATAAACGTTGACAAGCCCCAAGAATAGACCACTTTTCCGACTTAAGAAGAAATTTACAACCATTTCCTTCAGAAGGATGTATTAATTCAGTTGGTACGTTTCGCTGTCTTCCCCGAGGACAATACTGCACGCAAGGTCAGGGGAAATGCGACTATACCTTTCTTTTCTTGTGATTATGTATGGCATCTTTTCTACACTAACAACTTAATGACACTTCTGTTTTAGATCCGTGACGGTGGGGAGGCGACGTCGCCGCTGTTATTCAGCACGGGGTCCGACCCGCCCACGACTCTGACGTCATCAGGGAGTCGTGTGTTCATCGAGTTCCGAGTCCAGCCGGACCTGCAGTCCTACAGCACCCGCGGCTTCCAGGCCTCATATTCATCATTCCGTAAGTATCACATTCCACAACGGAAGCCGTTTTCAGGGTCAGGTTTCCCGCCGTGGGTTGGGAATCGTGTTTTCAGAATGTCGAGCGCGAGGCGACTTCAGCCCAGAGTGTCTTGAGGAGTTGTTTATTGGGCAGTACAAGATGTCCATATCGTGGGATTGTAGGACATTGGCATCGGAGTAATGCGTCTCATGTACATGTATTGGAGGTCCCAGTGCAACAGCCCTGTAGTCATTAGATAACCGGTGACAGGAAAGTATAACGGTCTTTAAGGCGTAGAATGATACAAGAATCCAACACAGCTGTCTTGTAGAACCGCTTAAGACCACACGACTCAGCGTCTTTGATAAGACGTAAGGCCAAACTAACTACACTGGATCAAGTGATATTATCGCAGAAAGCTTAGTTTACCATCATCAATGTGTTTTTGCTTTCCCAAGAGTTTGAGGATATTAGTGTGTGACAGTTTTGTAGTTATTCGAAACGCTGATATCATGAAATCGCCGCGTTACACATTCTTTAAAGTTCAACCTCGTCCCACAAGAGATAGTGGATGTGCTTGGCACTGTTTCTTGACGAGTTCATTTGTTGTTTTTTAGCGGGAGTTTTATCAGCCATGACAGATGTGACGTATTTCGGTTGGGAAGGATGCCACCTCCAAACAAAAACCCAGAGCGCGAAAAAACAAACGCCCGTGTCTACTTTAGACACATATCAACGTAATGCGGCTATCCGTAAACACTTGTCATAAGAGAGGTGCCACGCTTAACGATTAATGTTCGGACATAATCTCTGATTACATAAGACACGGTGGGCCCATCAAATATCCCGGTAGGGCATCTTACGCTCGTAATTGGTTGATGCTGGTGGTCTTCTTGTCCATTGAATCAGACATTTACCCCGTCTTAAAATCTTTCTAGAATCTTTCCTTACCCAAAAGAAATGAAACCGATATGACATGCGTGAACGCGACGAATAAACACAGATCGTTTTCTACTGAAGCTAAGTCATCACGAAATGAGTGGAGAATGTCTAGAATAGGATAAAGTTGACATTCTAGACGTTGCACGTGTGACATTGCATTCGACCTCGCGCCGTAGAATTATGCCTCCGATACCCACACTATACACAAGGCATTAAAACTGTAATGTTGAAGTCTGTGTGGTTTGATCCAGCAGGGATTTGTAAGCTCTTGAAGTGTTAACAGACACGCCTGTTATATCGCAGATACTCTGAGATAAGGTTTCAGAGCGTGTCCCAAATTAACCTAAATCAAATCAACGCTTGTCAGTCACAGTATGTCACTCAATCAGCCCGTTTGTCCCGCAGCACTCCCGTGGGCACACGGCCTAGATCCGTTCGTCGTAAAATAAAGAGCTTGGACACAAAGTACAAGTAGTGTCCGCACCTCCAAGGACTACGCTTAGAACACTGATTGCTAAAGTTGCCTACGTAAGGCATTGAAGGGCGTGCAATTTTCTAGTAGCTCATAAAATGTTTTAACATTATTAACGTAACAGAAAGAACTCAAAATGCAGTAGTTATAGAAGTATTTTTATCATTTACTTCATTTCTGCCTATCCTCAATTTGGCGCCAGATTATCACACAACTTTTACATGGTTAGAGGATCTTTACAATTAGATCAACTTATTCAAATTAAGGATTAGTAATTTGTCATTGTCCAATTCTGTGATTCAGATTTCTTTAATTCGTTGTTCTCTGTAGTTATTGACAAAAGTGTAAAACGTAGGCTCAGTGTTCAAAGGTCCTAGTCATCAAGTTTATGAAGTTTAGACAACAATGTAAACAGTATTTAACGGCAATTCAATCTCTACAACTGGACAAAAATCGGAGATTTACTTCCGCTCGTATCTTTGTCCATGTCACGAGAAATAAAACCTGCCGAATGTTGATGTTGCAGAGCTGGTGCCCAGCACCACGGCGGTGACCACCACAGCGGCGCCGGAAGAACCCCTGACGTGGTGGCAGAAGGTGGAGAAGTTCTTCAAGCTGGAGATCTTCCAGAACCCCGTGACTGTGGCCGGCATCGTGCTGTGCGCGCTGGTGGTGATCGGCAGGTACACAATATACTCAACATAGAGGGAATGTGCTGTTTTATGTAAAAAAAACTTGACTATAGTCAATAACAACTAAAAATGATTTGTTATTTACTGTTCTCTGGAGGTGTCGGCCTTGTAAAGGACCCTCTTAAATAAAATATGAATAAATAAATAAAAAAATAGATTACAAAAAAAGGAGATTCTATATCTTCTGAAATGGTGTCATGGAAGTTTGGAGAATGACGTTCTAACTATACGTCACCAGTGAGCGAACAGGCAAGGACCTTTCAAATGAGTTGAAAGGTCCTTGCCTGTTTCCCTATCAGTGTTAACACCGCAGGCATACTCAAGACTTACGCCCAAACCACTGCTCTGATATATGATATACACCATTTTTTCACCCAGCATCATCGCCGTCATCTGCACACGCATGTGCCGACGGCGTAAGCGCACTGCAGCCTACGCGGCCAGTGCCCAGAGCGAGGTGGAGGGCGGCGGAACCCAGAGTCCGCGCAGCCTCAGTCTCAACCACATAGAAGCGACCTCTATCGGCGCCCAGAGTCAGCGCAGCCAGCGTAGCGGCAGAGACAGGCGTGAGCAGCACCTGTCGGACATGTCCATGTCGGATCTGTCTCACACGTCCAGACGGAAGCCCAAGCAGAATGGGAAGGTACCTACTGGATACGCGAACCACATCTACAGCGCATCTGCACCAGAGACCCCGCAAAGGTAAGGACACTACAGCACTTATGTCCAACAAGCAACTCGGTTGAATCTAAATTTAATATGATGTTATGGATGTTAAAATCACCATGATTTCTAATACCTGTTGTACTTACATAGTATCTGCAAGTAGAAGTAGATGTTAGTTATTAGGTTAAAGATATGATAATTATTGCTGAAGATGGGGAAAAACTAAACAAAGTCTGAGAAAAAGTCATCATTTTTGTCACGATGGTGCTAGTGAGGAAATGCTTCTTTTCTAGGACAGATAATGTAAATATCGTTTTTTAAAGAAAAAATATGATCTTGTTTTGATGAGCTGTATCACTGTTTCCTGCTGCCCAGATTCACGACCCTGGAGGAACGTCCGTCCTCGCCCACCGTGCAGGGACAGTTCCCCACGCCGTACCAGCTGGCGCAGGAGCAGCTCAAACTCATGAGACAGCACGGACTGGAGCACTGTGAGCAGCTGTACGACTTCAGGCAAGTGTAGGCTAGTGTAGCCTCTAGAATGTACGGGAAGCGTGGCGTCGTGTTGGCCTAATGATTAGGATGTTTGGCCCAGAACCCAGAGGTACTGGGTTCGAATTCCCTGACATGCCAATGACGTTGTGCCCTTGGGCAAGGCACGTTTCACGACTTTCCTCGCTCTATGTACATGACTTGGGTGTTGGAGGTAAAAGGCGGTGGAATGAGAGCAGGTTGGAATTCGCCTTCCAATGCTGTATCATATTACTAGTACCTAGACACAGTGGATAACAGCCCACTGCCCTTACGAGCTAAATAAAAGGCAATAGGACTACATCTTACCTAG